>NW_027463970.1:0-106875 GCF_050947455.1 Rhinoderma darwinii
TGGTCTTTTATTGTACGAGAGGTCACACTATGGTACTTTACTGTAAGAGAGGTGACACTATGGTCCTTTACTGTATGAGAGGTGACACTATGGTCCTTTATTGTACGAGAGGTCACACTATGGTCCTTTACTGTATGAGAGGTCACACTATGGTACTTTACTGTACGAGAGGTCACACTATGGTACTTTACTGTACGAGAGGTCACACTATGGTCCTTTACTGTATGAGAGGTGACACTATTGTACTTTACTGTATGAGAGGTGACACTATGGTACTTTACTGTATGAGAGGTCACACTATGGTCCTTTACTGTAAGAGAGGTCACACTATGGTCCTTTACTGTACGAGAGGTCACACTATGGTCCTTTACTGTACGAGAGGTCACACTATGGTCCTTTACTGTAAGAGAGGTGACACTATGGTCCTTTATTGTACGAGAGGTGACACTATGGTCCTTTACTGTACGAGAGGTTACACTATGGTCCTTTACTGTAAGAGAGGTCACACTATGGTCCTTTACTGTACGAGAGGTCACACTATGGTCCTTTACTGTACGAGAGGTTACACTATGGTCCTTTACTGTATGAGAGGTCACACTATGGTCCTTTACTGTAAGAGAGGTCACACTATAGTCCTTTACTGTACGAGAGGTCACACTATGGTCCTTTACTGTACGAGAGGTCACACTATGGTCCTTTACTGTAAGAGAGGTCACACTATGTTCCTTTACTGTACGAGAGGTCACACTATGGTCCTTTACTGTACGAGAGGTCACACTATGGTCCTTTACTGTACGAGAGGTGACACTTTGGTCCTTTATTGTACGAGAGGTCACACTATGGTCCTTTATTGTACGAGAGGTTACACTATGGTCCTTTACTGTATGAGAGGTCACACTATGGTCCTTTACTGTAAGAGAGGTCACACTATGGTCCTTTACTGTAAGAGAGGTCACACTATGGTCCTTTACTGTACGAGAGGTGACACTATGGTCCTTTATTGTACGAGAGGTGACACTATGGTACTTTACTGCATGAGAGGTGACACTATGGTACTTTACTGTATGAGAGGTGACACTATGGTCCTTTATTGTATGAGAGGTCACACTATGGTCCTTTATTGTATGAGAGGTCACACTATGGTCCTTTATTTTATGAGAGGTCACACTATGGTACTTTACTGTATGAGAGGTGACACTATGGTCCTTTACTGTACGAGAGGTGACACTATGGTCCTTTACTGTATGAGAGGTCACACTATGGTCCTTTACTGTACGAGAGGTGACACTATGGTCCTTTAGTGTAAGAGAGGTTACACTATGGTCCTTTACTGTAAGAGAGGTCACACTATGGTCCTTTACTGTACGAGAGGTCACACTATGGTCCTTTATTTTATGAGAGGTCACACTATGGTCCTTTATTGTATGAGAGGTCACACTATGGTACTTTACTGTATGAGAGGTGACACTATGGTCCTTTACTGTACGAGAGGTGACACTATGGTCCTTTACTGTACGAGAGGTGACACTATGGTCCTTTATTGTACGAGAGGTGACACTATGGTACTTTACTGTACGAGAGGTGACACTATGGTACTTTACTGTATGAGAGGTGACACTATGGTCCTTTACTGTAAGAGAGGTCACACTATGGTCCTTTATTGTATGAGAGGTCACACTATGGTCCTTTATTGTACGAGAGGTGACACTATGGTCCTTTATTGTATGAGAGGTCACACTATGGTCCTTTATTTTATGAGAGGTCACACTATGGTCCTTTATTGTATGAGAGGTCACACTATGGTACTTTACTGTATGAGAGGTGACACTATGGTCCTTTTTCTGTACGAGAGGTGACACTATGGTCCTTTACTGTATGAGAGGTCACACTATGGTCCTTTACTGTACGAGAGGTGACACTATGGTCCTTTACTGTACGAGAGGTGACACTATGGTCCTTTAGTGTAAGAGAGGTTACACTATGGTCCTTTACTGTAAGAGAGGTCACACTATGGTCCTTTACTGTAAGAGAGGTCACACTATGGTCCTTTATTGTATGAGAGGTCACACTATGGTCCTTTATTGTATGAGAGGTCACACTATGGTCCTTTACTGTACGAGAGGTCACACTATGGTCCTTTACTGTACGAGAGGTCACACTATGGTCCTTTACTGTACGAGAGGTCACACTATGGTCCTTTACTGTACGAGAGGTCACACTATGGTCCTTTACTGTAAGAGAGGTGACACTATGGTACTTTACTGTATGAGAGGTCACACTATGGTCCTTTACTGTAAGAGAGGTGACACTATGGTCCTTTACTGTAAGAGAGGTGACACTATGGTACTTTACTGTACGAGAGGTGACACTATGGTACTTTACTGTATGAGAGGTCACACTATGGTCCTTTACTGTAAGAGAGGTCACACTATGGTCCTTTACTGTACGAGAGGTCACACTATGGTCCTTTACTGTACGAGAGGTCACACTATGGTCCTTTACTGTACGAGAGGTCACACTATGGTCCTTTACTGTAAGAGAGGTCACACTATGGTCCTTTACTGTACGAGAGGTCACACTATGGTCCTTTACTGTAAGAGAGGTCACACTATGGTCCTTTACTGTACGAGAGGTCACACTATGGTCCTTTACTGTAAGAGAGGTCACACTATGGTACTTTACTGTAAGAGAGGTGACACTATGGTACTTTACTGTACGAGAGGTGACACTTTGGTCCTTTATTGTACGAGAGGTCACACTATGGTCCTTTACTGTAAGAGAGGTGACACTATGGTACTTTACTGTAAGAGAGGTGACACTATGGTACTTTACTGTACGAGAGGTGACACTTTGGTCCTTTACTGTACGAGAGGTCACACTATGGTACTTTACTGTAAGAGAGGTGACACTATGGTCCTTTACTGTATGAGAGGTGACACTATGGTCCTTTATTGTACGAGAGGTCACACTATGGTACTTTACTGTACGAGAGGTCACACTATGGTCCTTTACTGTATGAGAGGTGACACTATTGTACTTTACTGTATGAGAGGTGACACTATGGTACTTTACTGTATGAGAGGTCACACTATGGTCCTTTACTGTAAGAGAGGTCACACTATGGTCCTTTACTGTACGAGAGGTCACACTATGGTACTTTACTGTATGAGAGGTGACACTATGGTACTTTACTGTATGAGAGGTCACACTATGGTCCTTTACTGTAAGAGAGGTCACACTATGGTCCTTTACTGTACGAGAGGTCACACTATGGTCCTTTACTGTACGAGAGGTCACACTATGGTCCTTTACTGTAAGAGAGGTCACACTATGGTCCTTTATTGTACGAGAGGTGACACTATGGTCCTTTACTGTAAGAGAGGTCACACTATGGTCATTTACTGTACGAGAGGTCACACTATGGTCCTTTATTGTATGAGAGGTCACACTATGGTCCTTTACTGTAAGAGAGGTCACACTATGGTCCTTTACTGTACGAGAGGTTACACTATGGTCCTTTACTGTATGAGAGGTCACACTATGGTCCTTTACTGTACGAGAGGTCACACTATGGTCCTTTACTGTACGAGAGGTCACACTATGGTCCTTTACTGTACGAGAGGTCACACTATGGTCCTTTAATGTACGAGAGGTCACTCTATGGTTCTTTACTGTACGAGAGGTCACACTATGGTCCTTTACTGTACGAGAGGTCACACTATGGTCCTTTACTGTAAGAGAGGTCACACTATGTTCCTTTACTGTACGAGAGGTCACACTATGGTCCTTTATTGTACGAGAGGTCACACTATGGTCCTTTATTGTACGAGAGGTTACACTATGGTCCTTTACTGTAAGAGAGGTCACACTATGGTCCTTTACTGTAAGAGAGGTGACACTATGGTACTTTACTGTACGAGAGGTGACACTTTGGTCCTTTATTGTACGAGAGGTCACACTATGGTCCTTTACTGTAAGAGAGGTGACACTATGGTACTTTACTGTAAGAGAGGTGACACTATGGTACTTTACTGTACGAGAGGTGACACTTTGGTCCTTTACTGTACGAGAGGTCACACTATGGTACTTTACTGTAAGAGAGGTGACACTATGGTCCTTTACTGTATGAGAGGTGACACTATGGTCCTTTATTGTACGAGAGGTCACACTATGGTACTTTACTGTACGAGAGGTCACACTATGGTCCTTTACTGTATGAGAGGTGACACTATTGTACTTTACTGTATGAGAGGTGACACTATGGTACTTTACTGTATGAGAGGTCACACTATGGTCCTTTACTGTAAGAGAGGTCACACTATGGTCCTTTACTGTACGAGAGGTCACACTATGGTACTTTACTGTATGAGAGGTGACACTATGGTACTTTACTGTATGAGAGGTCACACTATGGTCCTTTACTGTAAGAGAGGTCACACTATGGTCCTTTACTGTACGAGAGGTCACACTATGGTCCTTTACTGTACGAGAGGTCACACTATGGTCCTTTACTGTAAGAGAGGTCACACTATGGTCCTTTATTGTACGAGAGGTGACACTATGGTCCTTTACTGTAAGAGAGGTCACACTATGGTCATTTACTGTACGAGAGGTCACACTATGGTCCTTTATTGTATGAGAGGTCACACTATGGTCCTTTACTGTAAGAGAGGTCACACTATGGTCCTTTACTGTACGAGAGGTTACACTATGGTCCTTTACTGTATGAGAGGTCACACTATGGTCCTTTACTGTACGAGAGGTCACACTATGGTCCTTTACTGTACGAGAGGTCACACTATGGTCCTTTACTGTACGAGAGGTCACACTATGGTCCTTTAATGTACGAGAGGTCACTCTATGGTTCTTTACTGTACGAGAGGTCACACTATGGTCCTTTACTGTACGAGAGGTCACACTATGGTCCTTTACTGTAAGAGAGGTCACACTATGTTCCTTTACTGTACGAGAGGTCACACTATGGTCCTTTATTGTACGAGAGGTCACACTATGGTCCTTTATTGTACGAGAGGTGACACTATGGTACTTTACTGTATGAGAGGTGACACTATGGTACTTTACTGTATGTGAGGTGACACTATGGTCCTTTATTGTATGAGAGGTCACACTATGGTCCTTTATTGTATGAGAGGTCACACTATGGTCCTTTATTTTATGAGAGGTCACACTATGGTCCTTTATTGTATGAGAGGTCACACTATGGTCCTTTATTGTATGAGAGGTCACGCTATGGTCCTTTATTTTATGAGAGGTCACACTATGGTCCTTTATTGTATGAGAGGTCACACTATGGTACTTTACTGTATGAGAGGTCACACTATGGTCCTTTACAGTACGAGAGGTCACACTATGGTCCTTTACTGTACGAGAGGTGACACTATGGTCCTTTACTGTATGAGAGGTCACACTATGGTCCTTTACTGTACGAGAGGTGACACTATGGTCCTTTACTGTACGAGAGGTGACACTATGGTCCTTTAGTGTAAGAGAGGTTACACTATGGTCCTTTACTGTAAGAGAGGTCACACTATGGTCCTTTACTGTACGAGAGGTCACACTATGGTCCTTTATTTTATGAGAGGTCACACTATGGTCCTTTATTGTATGAGAGGTCACACTATGGTACTTTACTGTATGTGAGGTGACACTATGGTCCTTTACTGTATGAGAGGTGACACTATGGTCCTTTACTGTACGAGAGGTGACACTATGGTCCTTTATTGTACGAGAGGTGACACTATGGTACTTTACTGTATGAGAGGTGACACTATGGTACTTTACTGTATGAGAGGTGACACTATGGTCCTTTATTGTATGAGAGGTCACACTATGGTCCTTTATTGTATGAGAGGTCACACTATGGTCCTTTATTTTATGAGAGGTCACACTATGGTCCTTTATTGTATGAGAGGTGACACTATGGTCCTTTACTGTATGAGAGGTGACACTATGGTCCTTTACTGTACGAGAGGTGACACTATGGTCCTTTACTGTACGAGAGGTCACACTATGGTCCTTTACTGTACGAGAGGTGACACTATGGTCCTTTACTGTACGAGAGGTGACACTATGGTCCTTTAGTGTAAGAGAGGTTACACTATGGTCCTTTACTGTAAGAGAGGTCACACTATGGTCCTTTACTGTACGAGAGGTCACACTATGGTCCTTTATTTTATGAGAGGTCACACTATGGTACTTTACTGTATGAGAGGTGACACTATGGTCCTTTACTGTACGAGAGGTGACACTATGGTCCTTTACTGTACGAGAGGTGACACTATGGTACTTTACTGTATGAGAGGTGACACTATGGTCCTTTATTGTATGAGAGGTCACACTATGGTCCTTTATTGTATGAGAGGTCACACTATGGTCCTTTACTGTACGAGAGGTGACACTATGGTCCTTTACTGTACGAGAGGTGACACTATGGTCCTTTATTGTACGAGAGGTGACACTATGGTACGTTACTGTATGAGAGGTGACACTATGGTCCTTTATTGTATGAGAGGTCACACTATGGTCCTTTATTGTATGAGAGGTCACACTATGGTCCTTTATTTTATGAGAGGTCACACTATGGTCCTTTATTGTATGAGAGGTCACACTATGGTACTTTACTGTATGAGAGGTGACACTATGGTCCTTTACTGTACGAGAGGTGACACTATGGTCCTTTACTGTATGAGAGGTCACACTATGGTCCTTTACTGTACGAGAGGTGACACTATGGTCCTTTACTGTACGAGAGGTGACACTATGGTCCTTTAGTGTAAGAGAGGTTACACTATGGTCCTTTACTGTAAGAGAGGTCACACTATGGTCCTTTACTGTACGAGAGGTCACACTATGGTCCTTTATTTTATGAGAGGTCACACTATGGTCCTTTATTGTATGAGAGGTCACACTATGGTACTTTACTGTATGAGAGGTGACACTATGGTCCTTTACTGTACGAGAGGTGACACTATGGTCCTTTACTGTACGAGAGGTGACACTATGGTCCTTTACTGTACGAGAGGTCACACTATGGTCCTTTATTGTACGAGAGGTGACACTATGGTACTTTACTGTATGAGAGGTGACACTATGGTACTTTACTGTATGAGAGGTGACACTATGGTCCTTTACTGTAAGAGAGGTCACACTATGGTCCTTTACTGTACGAGAGGTCACACTATGGTCCTTTACTGTACGAGAGGTTACACTATGGTCCTTTACTGTAAGAGAGGTCACACTATGGTCCTTTACTGTACGAGAGGTCACACTATGGTCCTTTACTGTACGAGAGGTCACACTATGGTCCTTTACTGTAAGAGAGGTCACACTATGGTCCTTTACTGTACGAGAGGTGACACTATGGTCCTTTATTGTACGAGAGGTGACACTATGGTACTTTACTGTATGAGAGGTGACACTATGGTACTTTACTGTATGAGAGGTGACACTATGGTCCTTTACTGTAAGAGAGGTCACACTATGGTCCTTTACTGTACGAGAGGTCACACTATGGTACTTTACTGTATGAGAGGTCACACTATGGTCCTTTACTGTAAGAGAGGTCACACTATGGTCCTTTATTGTACGAGAGGTGACACTATGGTCCTTTACTGTACGAGAGGTCACACTATGGTCCTTTACTGTACGAGAGGTCACACTGTGGTCCTTTACTGTACGAGAGGTCACACTATGGTCCTTTACTGTACGAGAGGTCACACTATGGTCCTTTACTGTACGAGAGGTCACACTATGGTCCTTTACTGTACGAGAGGTCACACTATGGTCCTTTACTGTAAGAGAGGTCACACTATGGTCCTTTACTGTACGAGAGGTCACACTATGGTCCTTTACTGTACGAGAGGTCACACTATGGTCCTTTACTGTACGAGAGGTCACACTATGGTCCTTTACTGTAAGAGAGGTCACACTATGGTCCTCTATTGTACGAGAGGTCACACTATGGTCCTTTATTGTACGAGAGGTTACACTATGGTCCTTTACTGTAAGAGAGGTGACACTATGGTCCTTTATTGTACGAGAGGTCACACTATGGTCCTTTATTGTACGAGAGGTCACACTATGGTCCTTTATTGTACGAGAGGTGACACTATGGTCCTTTATTGTACGAGAGGTCACACTATGGTCCTTTATTGTACGAGAGGTCACACTATGGTCCTTTATTGTAAGAGAGGTGACACTATGGTCCTTTATTGTACGAGAGGTGACACTATGGTACTTTACTGTACGAGAGGTCACACTATGGTACTTTACCGTACGAGAGGTGACACTTTGGTCCTTTATTGTACGAGAGGTCACACTATGGTCCTTTATTGTACGAGAGGTTACACTATGGTCCTTTACTGTAAGAGAGGTGACACTATGGTACTTTACTGTACGAGAGGTGACACTTTGGTCCTTTATTGTACGAGAGGTCACACTATGGTACTTTACTGTATGAGAGGTGACACTATGGTACTTTACTGTACGAGAGGTGACACTATGGTACTTTACTGTAAGAGCGGTCACACTATCGTACTTTACTGTAAGAGAGGTCACACTATGGTCCTTTATTGTATGAGAGGTCACACTATGGTCCTTTATTGTACGAGAGGTGACACTATGGTACTTTATTGTACGAGAGGTCACACTATGGTACTTTACTGTATGAGAGGTCACACTATGGTACTTTACTGTATGAGAGGTGACACTATGGTACTTTACTGTACGAGAGGTCACACTATGGTACTTTACTGTACGAGAGGTGACACTATGGTCCTTTATTGTATGAGAGGTCACACTATGGTCCTTTATTGTACGAGAGGTCACACTATGGTACTTTACTGTATGAGAGGTGACACTATGGTCCTTTATTGTACGAGAGGTCACACTATGGTACTTTACTGTATGAGAGGTCACACTATGGTCCTTTACTGTATGAGAGGTCACACTATGGTACTTTACTGTATGAGAGGTCACACTATGGTCCTTTATTGTATGAGAGGTGACACTATGGTACTTTACTGTATGAGAGGTCACACTATGGTCCTTTATTGTACGAGAGGTCACACTATGGTACTTTACTGTATGAGAGGTCACACTATGGTCCTTTACTGTACGAGAGGTCACACTATGGTACTTTACTGTATGAGAGGTCACACTATGGTCCTTTACTGTATGAGAGGTCACACTATGGTACTTTACTGTATGAGAGGTCACACTATGGTCCTTTACTGTATGAGAGGTCACACTATGGTCCTTTATTGTATGAGAGGTGACACTATGGTACTTTACTGTATGAGAGGTCACACTATGGTACTTTACTGTATGAGAGGTGACACTATGGTACTTTACTGTAAGAGAGGTCACACTATGGTCCTTTACTGTATGAGAGGTGACACTATTGTACTTTACTGTATGAGAGGTGACAGTTTCTCCATTGCCTTCCACAGCCTTTTAGTGAGGTCCGTTTACACATTGCGGACAATTCCGCTGCGGAGCATAGGCTGCGGTGCGGAATTTGGTGTCCACAGCATACACTGGTTGTTGCGAACGTGTAGCGGACTTGTTGCGGACTCATTGTGGAATTTCTCCATTGACTTCAATGGAGAGTCAAAATTCCGCAATGAAGTCCGCAGATCTTATGTGTGCTGCGGAGCGTATTGGTTTTACTACCATGACATTTCTTCATTCTGGCTGGACCTATGTATTTCTAGGTCTACAGCCAGACTGAGGCCCCATGCACACTAACGTAAAAATGGCCGTAATCACGGGCCGTTATTACGGCACGGGCAGGCCCATAGAAGTCAATGTGTGTGCACTCGTAATTACGGGAGCGTTGCTAGGCGACGTCAGTAAATAGTCACTGTCCAGAGTGCTGAAAGAGTTAAGCGATCGGCAGTAACTGTTTCTGCACCCTGGACAGTGACTTCCGACCGCAATATACAGCAACCTGTCAAAAAAATAGAAGTTCATACTTACCGAGAACTCGCTGCTTCTTCCTCCAGTCCGGCCTCCCAGGATGACATTTCAGTGCAAGGGACGGCTGCAGCCAATCACAGGCCAATCACAGGCTGCAGCCAATCACAGGCCAATCACAGGCTGCAGCCAATCACAGGCCAATCACAGGCTGCAGCCAATCACAGGCCAATCACAGGCTGCAGCCAATCACAGGCCAATCACAGGCTGCAGCCAATCACAGGCCAATCACAGGCTGCAGCCAATCACAGGCCAATCACAGGCTGCAGCCAATCACAGGCAAATCACAGGCTGCAGCCAATCACAGGCCAATCACAGGCTGCAGCCAATCACAGGCCAATTACAGGCTGCAGCCAATCACAGGCCAATCACAGGCTGCAGCCAATCACAGGCTGCAGCCAATCACAGGCTGCAGTCAATCACAGGCCAATCACAGGCTGCAGCCAATCACAGGCCAATCATAGGCTGCAGCCAATCACAGGCTGCAGCCAATCACAGGCTGCAGCCAATCACAGGCTGCAGCCAATCACAGGCCAATCACAGGCTGCAGCAGTCACATGGACTGCCGCGTCATCCAGAGAGGTCGGGCTGGATGTCGAAAGAGGGACGCGTCACCAAGACAACGGCCGGTAAGTATGATATTCTTTTACTTTCACCTCAATACGCAACGGCCAGTCCGCATCAATTTAATGCCCATTTTAGGCAGAGCCGCAACAGAATCTGCAACGCAGATTACGTGCGGCATTGATGCGGACAGTGGTGGAAGAAATCTGCCACGTCTGGTCATGCCCTTACTATTACTATATTACTATGTTACCTCATTACTATATTACCATGTTACTATGTTTCTGGCTCAACATTGCAGGATAATATGTCACAATATTACTACATTACTATATTACCGTTACTATGTTTCTATATTACTACATTACCATTTTACTGTTACTATGTTTCTATATTACTACATTACCATTTTACTGTTACTATGTTTCTATATTACTACATTACCATTTCACTGTTACTATGTTTCTATGTCCCTGTTTCTATGTCCCTGTTTCTATATTACTACATTACTCTTTTACTGTATTTTTACGTTACAGTTACTAAGTTATAATCCACACTGTGACATAGTCATAATAGCCTCTTTGGGAAAACTGAGTGACAACCATCATGGCCTCCATTACAGCTACCTAAAAGTTGTCACCCAGCTTTTCTAAGGTCTTGAGCAGCAAATTCAGCGTCTGATTGGCTGTGAGAGGGGGAAGCACCTGTCATATTACCCCCCTGTTCTTACAGATGGAAATTTTATATGATGACAGGGCCGCAGGCGGCTGCTCCATACACAGGATCTTACGCTATTTTCGCCTTTCCACATGTATTTTATTTTATTGAAGCTTCTACCCAGAGATGACTCCTCCGCTGGCAGCGGCGGCGCTTTCCATTCCTACAGAGGTTTGCGTTTTGTTGTGATGTTAAGCAGAAGTCCATATTTCAGGCAGTGTAGTTAAGAGATAAAACGAGGATTACCCGTCCTGTGATTGCATGCGGTCTACTGATGATGTCATCTGTCTCCCAGCTGCACTAATTGGAAACACTACGGTCGCTGACCAAATCATCTTCAAGTGTCGCAGGTTCACAATGATGTGAAATACCAGAAAATGTGAAGGACAAAGACACAAGATGCAGCAGATACCAATAGTCCTACAACCGTAATACCTGGGCCTCGTAAAGGGCCAATCACCCTGAAGTCCACAGATTATAAGGCTAGATTCACATGGTGCGGTTGTACAGTGGTTTTTGCCACGTGGCTCTCAGCAGCGCGACAGCAACCGTGGTACCAACCGCAGTGTCTGAATATACCCTTACAGCGCAGAAGTGTTAAGCAGCACGGTGGCTCAGTGGTTAGCACTATTGCCTGCAGCGCTGGGGTCCTGGGTTCAAATCTAACCAAGAACAACATCTACATCTTCTCCCTGTGTTTTCACCCACATACCAATAGAGGATTTAAATTGTGAGCCCCAATGGGCCCGGTAAGGACCTCTGTACGTGTCTCTGGAGGATATATAATAGTACTGGAGTAATATGTCACATATATGATGTAATGTCTCTGGAGGATATAATAGTACTGGAGTGATATAAGAGGAGCGGCTGATATCAGTCACATATGATGTAATGTCTCTGGAGGATATAATAGTACTGGAGTGTTATAAGAGGAGCGGCTGATATCAGTCACACATATGATGTAATGTCTCTGGAGGATATAATAGTGCTGGAGTGATATAAGAGGAGCGGCTGATATCAGTCACACATATGATGTAATGTCTCTGGAGGATATAATAGTACTGGAGTGATATAAGAGGAGCGGCTGATATCAGTCACACATATGATGTAATGTCTCTGGAGGATATAATAGTATTGGAGTGATATAAGAGGAGTGGCTGATATCAGTCACACATATGATGTAATGTCTCTGGAGGATATAATAGTGCTGGAGTGATATAAGAGGAGTGGCTGATATCAGTCACACATATGATGTAATGTCTCTGGAGGATATAAGAGTGCTGGAGTGTTATAAGAGGAGCGGCTGATATCAGTCACATATGATGTAATGTCTCTGGAGGATATAATAGTACTGGAGTGATATAAGAGGAGAGGCTGATATCAGTCACATATGATGTAATGTCTCTGGAGGATATAATAGTACTGGAGTGTTATAAGAGGAGCGGCTGATATCAGTCACATATGATGTAATGTCTCTGGAGGATATAATAGTACTGGAGTAATATAAGAGGAGCTGCTGATATCAGTCACACATATGATGTAATGTCTCTGGAGGATATAATAGTTCTGGAGTGATATAAGAGGAGCGGCTGATATCAGTCACACATATGATGTAATGTCTCTGGAGGATATAATAGTACTGGAGTGTTATAAGAGGAGCGGCTGATATCAGTCACATATGATGTAATGTCTCTGGAGGATATAATAGTACTGGAGTGTTATAAGAGGAGCGGCTGATATCAGTCACATATGATGTAATGTCTCTGGAGGATATAATAGTGCTGGAGTGATATAAGAGGAGCGGCTGATATCAGTCACACATATGATGTAATGTCTGGAGGATATAATAGTGCTGGAGTGATATAAGAGGAGCGGCTGATATCAGTCACACATATGATGTAATGTCTGGAGGATATAATAGTGCTGGAGTGATATAAGAGGAGCGGCTGATATCAGTCACACATATGATGTAATGTCTGGAGGATATAATAGTGCTGGAGTGTTATAAGAGGAGCGGCTGATATCAGTCACACATATGATGTAATGTCTCTGGAGGATATAATAGTACTGGAGTGATATAAGAGGAGCCGCTGATATCAGTCACATATATGATGTAATGTCTCTGGAGGATATAATAGTACTGGAGTGATATAAGAGTAGCGGCTGATATCAGTCACACATATGATGTAATGTCTCTGGAGGATATAATAGTTCTGGAGTGATATAAGAGGAGCGGCTGATATCAGTCACATATGATGTAATGTCTCTGGAGGATATAATAGTCATGGTGTGATATAAGAGGAGCGGCTGATATCAGTCACATATGATGTAATGTCTCTGGAGGATATAATAGTACTGGAGTGATATAAGAGGAGAGGCTGATATCAGTCACATATGATGTAATGTCTCTGGAGGATATAATAGTACTGGAGTGTTATAAGAGGAGCGGCTGATATCAGTCACATATGATGTAATGTCTCTGGAGGATATAATAGTACTGGAGTAATATAAGAGGAGCTGCTGATATCAGTCACACATATGATGTAATGTCTCTGGAGGATATAATAGTTCTGGAGTGATATAAGAGGAGCGGCTGATATCAGTCACACATATGATGTAATGTCTCTGGAGGATATAATAGTACTGGAGTGTTATAAGAGGAGCGGCTGATATCAGTCACATATGATGTAATGTCTCTGGAGGATATAATAGTACTGGAGTGTTATAAGAGGAGCGGCTGATATCAGTCACATATGATGTAATGTCTCTGGAGGATATAATAGTGCTGGAGTGATATAAGAGGAGCGGCTGATATCAGTCACACATATGATGTAATGTCTGGAGGATATAATAGTGCTGGAGTGATATAAGAGGAGCGGCTGATATCAGTCACACATATGATGTAATGTCTGGAGGATATAATAGTGCTGGAGTGATATAAGAGGAGCGGCTGATATCAGTCACACATATGATGTAATGTCTGGAGGATATAATAGTGCTGGAGTGTTATAAGAGGAGCGGCTGATATCAGTCACACATATGATGTAATGTCTCTGGAGGATATAATAGTACTGGAGTGATATAAGAGGAGCCGCTGATATCAGTCACATATATGATGTAATGTCTCTGGAGGATATAATAGTACTGGAGTGATATAAGAGTAGCGGCTGATATCAGTCACACATATGATGTAATGTCTCTGGAGGATATAATAGTTCTGGAGTGATATAAGAGGAGCGGCTGATATCAGTCACATATGATGTAATGTCTCTGGAGGATATAATAGTCCTGGAGTGATATAAGAGGAGCGGCTGATATCAGTCACATATGATGTAATGTCTCTGGGGGATATAATAGTGCTGGAGAGTTATAAGAGGAGCGGCTGATATCAGTCACATATGATGTAATGTCTCTGGAGGATATAATAGTACTGGAGTGATATAAGAGGAGAGGCTGATATCAGTCACATATGATGTAATGTCTCTGGAGGATATAATAGTACTGGAGTGTTATAAGAGGAGCGGCTGATATCAGTCACATATGATGTAATGTCTCTGGAGAATATAATAGTACTGGAGTAATATAAGAGGAGCTGCTGATATCAGTCACACATATGATGTAATGTCTCTGGAGGATATAATAGTTCTGGAGTGATATAAGAGGAGCGGCTGATATCAGTCACACATATGATGTAATGTCTCTGGAGGATATAATAGTACTGGAGTGTTATAAGAGGAGCGGCTGATATCAGTCACATATGATGTAATGTCTCTGGAGGATATAATAGTACTGGAGTGTTATAAGAGGAGCGGCTGATATCAGTCACATATGATGTAATGTCTCTGGAGGATATAATAGTGCTGGAGTGATATAAGAGGAGCGGCTGATATCAGTCACACATATGATGTAATGTCTGGAGGATATAATAGTGCTGGAGTGATATAAGAGGAGCGGCTGATATCAGTCACACATATGATGTAATGTCTGGAGGATATAATAGTGCTGGAGTGATATAAGAG
The DNA here is from genome assembly GCF_050947455.1 of Rhinoderma darwinii. Classification (NCBI taxonomy): domain Eukaryota; kingdom Metazoa; phylum Chordata; class Amphibia; order Anura; family Rhinodermatidae; genus Rhinoderma; species Rhinoderma darwinii. Next base: position 15,297 of record NW_027463970.1, read on the forward strand.
GAGCGGCTGATATCAGTCACACATATGATGTAATGTCTGGAGGATATAATAGTGCTGGAGTGTTATAAGAGGAGCGGCTGATATCAGTCACACATATGATGTAATGTCTCTGGAGGATATAATAGTACTGGAGTGATATAAGAGGAGCCGCTGATATCAGTCACATATATGATGTAATGTCTCTGGAGGATATAATAGTACTGGAGTGATATAAGAGTAGCGGCTGATATCAGTCACACATATGATGTAATGTCTCTGGAGGATATAATAGTTCTGGAGTGATATAAGAGGAGCGGCTGATATCAGTCACATATGATGTAATGTCTCTGGAGGATATAATAGTCCTGGAGTGATATAAGAGGAGCGGCTGATATCAGTCACATATGATGTAATGTCTCTGGGGGATATAATAGTGCTGGAGAGTTATAAGAGGAGCGGCTGATATCAGTCACATATGATGTAATGTCTCTGGAGGATATAATAGTACTGGAGTGTTATAAGAGGAGCGGCTGATATCAGTCACACACATGATGTAATGTCTCTGGAGGATATAATAGTACTGGAGTGTTATAAGAGGAGCGGCTGATATCAGTCACATATGATGTAATGTCTCTGGAGGATATAATACTACTGGAGTGTTATAAGAGGAGCGGCTGATATCAGTCACACATATGATGTAATGTCTCTGGAGGATATAATAGTGCTGGAGTGTTATAAGAGGAGCGGCTGATATCAGTCACACATATGATGTAATGTCTCTGGAGGATATAATAGTGCTGGAGTGTTATAAGAGGAGCGGCTGATATCAGTCACATATGATGTAATGTCTCTGGAGGATATAATAGTACTGGAGTGTTATAAGAGGAGCGGCTGATATCAGTCACACATATGATGTAATGTCTCTGGAGGATATAATAGTGCTGGAGTGATATAAGAGGAGCGGCTGATATCAGTCACATATGATGTAATGTCTCTGGAGGATATAATAGTGCTGGAGTGATATAAGAGGAGCGGCTGATATCAGTCACACATATGATGTAATGTCTCTGGAGGATATAATAGTACTGGAGTGTTATAAGAGGAGCGGCTGATATCAGTCACACATATGATGTAATGTCTCTGGAGGATATAATAGTGCTGGAGTGATATAAGAGGAGTGGCTGATATCAGTCACACATATGATGTAATGTCTCTGGAGGATATAAGAGTGCTGGAGTGTTATAAGAGGAGCGGCTGATATCAGTCACATATGATGTAATGTCTCTGGAGGATATAATAGTCATGGTGTGATATAAGAGGAGCGGCTGATATCAGTCACATATGATGTAATGTCTCTGGAGGATATAATAGTGCTGGAGTGTTATAAGAGGAGCTGCTGATATCAGTCACATATAATGTAATGTCTGGAGGATATAATAGTGCTGGAGTGATATAAGAGGAGCGGCTGATATCAGTCACATATGATGTAATGTCTCTGGAGGATATAATAGTACTGGAGTGATATAAGAGGAGAGGCTGATATCAGTCACATATGATGTAATGTCTCTGGAGGATATAATAGTACTGGAGTGTTATAAGAGGAGCGGCTGATATCAGTCACATATGATGTAATGTCTCTGGAGGATATAATAGTACTGGAGTAATATAAGAGGAGCTGCTGATATCAGTCACACATATGATGTAATGTCTCTGGAGGATATAATAGTTCTGGAGTGATATAAGAGGAGCGGCTGATATCAGTCACACATATGATGTAATGTCTCTGGAGGATATAATAGTACTGGAGTGTTATAAGAGGAGCGGCTGATATCAGTCACATATGATGTAATGTCTCTGGAGGATATAATAGTACTGGAGTGTTATAAGAGGAGCGGCTGATATCAGTCACATATGATGTAATGTCTCTGGAGGATATAATAGTGCTGGAGTGATATAAGAGGAGCGGCTGATATCAGTCACACATATGATGTAATGTCTGGAGGATATAATAGTGCTGGAGTGATATAAGAGGAGCGGCTGATATCAGTCACACATATGATGTAATGTCTGGAGGATATAATAGTGCTGGAGTGTTATAAGAGGAGCGGCTGATATCAGTCACACATATGATGTAATGTCTCTGGAGGATATAATAGTACTGGAGTGATATAAGAGGAGCCGCTGATATCAGTCACATATATGATGTAATGTCTCTGGAGGATATAATAGTACTGGAGTGATATAAGAGTAGCGGCTGATATCAGTCACACATATGATGTAATGTCTCTGGAGGATATAATAGTTCTGGAGTGATATAAGAGGAGCGGCTGATATCAGTCACATATGATGTAATGTCTCTGGAGGATATAATAGTGCTGGAGTGATATAAGAGGAGCGGCTGATATCAGTCACATATGATGTAATGTCTCTGGGGGATATAATAGTGCTGGAGTGTTATAAGAGGAGCGGCTGATATCAGTCACATATGATGTAATGTCTCTGGAGGATATAATAGTACTGGAGTGTTATAAGAGGAGCGGCTGATATCAGTCACACACATGATGTAATGTCTCTGGAGGATATAATAGTACTGGAGTGTTATAAGAGGAGCGGCTGATATCAGTCACATATGATGTAATGTCTCTGGAGGATATAATACTACTGGAGTGTTATAAGAGGAGCGGCTGATATCAGTCACACATATGATGTAATGTCTCTGGAGGATATAATAGTGCTGGAGTGTTATAAGAGGAGCGGCTGATATCAGTCACATATGATGTAATGTCTCTGGAGGATATAATAGTGCTGGAGTGATATAAGAGGAGCGGCTGATATCAGTCATACATGATGTAATGTCTCTGGAGGATATAATAGTGCTGGAGTGATATAAGAGGAGCGGCTGATAACAGTCACATATATGATATAATGTCTCTGGAGGATATAATAGTGCTGGAGTGATATAAGAGGAGCGGGTGATATCAGTCACACATATGATGTAATGTCTCTGGAGGATATAATAGTGCTGGAGTGATATAAGAGGAGCGGCTGATAACAGTCACATATGATGTAATGTCTCTGGGGGATATAATAGTGCTGGAGTGTTATAAGAGGAGCGGCTGATATCAGTCACACATATGATGTAATGTCTCTGGAGGATATATAATAGTGCTGGAGTGTTATAAGAGGAGCGGCTGATATCAGTCACACATATGATGTAATGTCTCTGGAGGATATAATAGTACTGGAGTGTTATAAGAGGAGCGGCTGATATCAGTCACATATGATGTAATGTCTCTGGAGGATATAATACTACTGGAGTGTTATAAGAGGAGCGGCTGATATCAGTCACACATATGATGTAATGTCTCTGGAGGATATAATAGTACTGGAGTGTTATAAGAGGAGCGGCTGATATCAGTCACATATGATGCAATGTCTCTGGAGGATATAATAGTGCTGGAGTGATATAAGAGGAGCGGCTGATATCAGTCATACATGATGTAATGTCTCTGGAGGATATAATAGTGCTGGAGTGATATAAGAGGAGCGGCTGATAACAGTCACATATATGATATAATGTCTCTGGAGGATATAATAGTGCTGGAGTGATATAAGAGGAGCGGGTGATATCAGTCACATATATGATGTAATGTCTCTGGAGGATATAATAGTACTGGAGTGATATAAGAGGAGCGGCTGCTATCAGTCACACATATGATGTAATGTCTGGAGGATATAATAGTACTGGAGTGATATAAGAGGAGCGGCTGCTATCAGTCACACATATGATGTAATGTCTGGAGGATATAATAGTACTGGAGTGATATAAGAGGAGCGGCTGATATCAGTCACACATATGATGTAATGTCTCTGGAGGATATAATAGTACTGGAGTGTTATAAGAGGAGCGGCTGATATCAGTCACACATATGATGTAATGTCTGGAGGATATAATAGTGCTGGAGTGTTATAAGAGGAGCGGCTGATATCAGTCACACATATAATGTAATGTCTCTGGAGGATATAATAGTACTGGAGTGATATAAGAGGAGCCGCTGATATCAGTCACATATATGATGTAATGTCTCTGGAGGATATAATAGTACTGGAGTGATATAAGAGTAGCGGCTGATATCAGTCACACATATGATGTAATGTCTCTGGAGGATATAATAGTTCTGGAGTGATATAAGAGGAGCGGCTGATATCAGTCACATATGATGTAATGTCTCTGGAGGATATAATAGTGCTGGAGTGATATAAGAGGAGCGGCTGATATCAGTCACATATGATGTAATGTCTCTGGGGGATATAATAGTGCTGGAGTGTTATAAGAGGAGCGGCTGATATCAGTCACATATGATGTAATGTCTCTGGAGGATATAATAGTACTGGAGTGTTATAAGAGGAGCGGCTGATATCAGTCACACACATGATGTAATGTCTCTGGAGGATATAATAGTACTGGAGTGTTATAAGAGGAGCGGCTGATATCAGTCACATATGATGTAATGTCTCTGGAGGATATAATACTACTGGAGTGTTATAAGAGGAGCGGCTGATATCAGTCACACATATGATGTAATGTCTCTGGAGGATATAATAGTGCTGGAGTGTTATAAGAGGAGCGGCTGATATCAGTCACATATGATGTAATGTCTCTGGAGGATATAATAGTGCTGGAGTGATATAAGAGGAGCGGCTGATATCAGTCATACATGATGTAATGTCTCTGGAGGATATAATAGTGCTGGAGTGATATAAGAGGAGCGGCTGATAACAGTCACATATATGATATAATGTCTCTGGAGGATATAATAGTGCTGGAGTGATATAAGAGGAGCGGGTGATATCAGTCACACATATGATGTAATGTCTCTGGAGGATATAATAGTGCTGGAGTGATATAAGAGGAGCGGCTGATAACAGTCACATATGATGTAATGTCTCTGGGGGATATAATAGTGCTGGAGTGTTATAAGAGGAGCGGCTGATATCAGTCACACATATGATGTAATGTCTCTGGAGGATATATAATAGTGCTGGAGTGTTATAAGAGGAGCGGCTGATATGAGTCACACATATGATGTAATGTCTCTGGAGGATATAATAGTACTGGAGTGTTAAAAGAGGAGCGGCTGATATCAGTCACATATGATGTAATGTCTCTGGAGGATATAATACTACTGGAGTGTTATAAGAGGAGCGGCTGATATCAGTCACACATATGATGTAATGTCTCTGGAGGATATAATAGTACTGGAGTGTTATAAGAGGAGCGGCTGATATCAGTCATACATGATGTAATGTCTCTGGAGGATATAATAGTGCTGGAGTGATATAAGAGGAGCGGCTGATAACAGTCACATATATGATATAATGTCTCTGGAGGATATAATAGTGCTGGAGTGATATAAGAGGAGCGGGTGATATCAGTCACATATATGATGTAATGTCTCTGGAGGATATAATAGTACTGGAGTGATATAAGAGGAGCGGCTGCTATCAGTCACACATATGATGTAATGTCTGGAGGATATAATAGTACTGGAGTGATATAAGAGGAGCGGCTGCTATCAGTCACACATATGATGTAATGTCTGGAGGATATAAGAGTACTGGAGTGTTATAAGAGGAGCGGCTGATATCAGTCACACATATGATGTAATGTCTCTGAAGGATATAATAGTGTTGGAGTGTTATAAGAGGAGCGGCTGATATCAGTCACACATATGATGTAATGTCTCTGGAGGATATAATAGTGCTGGAGTGTTATAAGAGGAGCGGCTGATATCAGTCACACATATGATGTAATGTCTGGAGGATATAATAGTGCTGGAGTGTTATAAGAGGAGTGGCTGATATCAGTTACATATGATGTAATGTCTCTGGAGGATATAATAGTACTGGAGTGATATAAGAGGAGCGGCTGATATCAGTCACATATGATGTAATGTCTCTAGAGGATATAATAGTACTGGAGTGATATAAGAGGAGCGGCTGATATCAGTCACACATATGATGTAATGTCTCTGGAGGATAGAATAGTACTGGAGTGATATAAGAGGAGCGGCTGATATCAGTCACATATGATGTAATGTCTCTGGAGGATATAATAGTGCTGGAGTGATATAAGAGGAGCGGCTGATATCAGTCATACATGATGTAATGTCTCTGGAGGATATAATAGTGCTGGAGTGATATAGGAGGAGCGGCTGATATCAGTCACATATATGATGTAATGTCTCTGGAGGATATAATAGTACTGGAGTGATATAAGAGGAGCGGGTGATATCAGTCACATATATGATGTAATGTCTCTGGAGGATATAATAGTACTGGAGTGATATAAGAGGAGCGGCTGCTATCAGTCACACATATGATGTAATGTCTGGAGGATATAATAGTACTGGAGTGATATAAGAGGAGCGGCTGCTATCAGTCACACATATGATGTAATGTCTGGAGGATATAAGAGTACTGGAGTGTTATAAGAGGAGCGGCTGATATCAGTCACACATATGATGTAATGTCTCTGAAGGATATAATAGTGTTGGAGTGTTATAAGAGGAGCGGCTGATATCAGTCACACATATGATGTAATGTCTCTGGAGGATATAATAGTGCTGGAGTGTTATAAGAGGAGCGGCTGATATCAGTCACACATATGATGTAATGTCTGGAGGATATAATAGTGCTGGAGTGTTATAAGAGGAGTGGCTGATATCAGTTACATATGATGTAATGTCTCTGGAGGATATAATAGTACTGGAGTGATATAAGAGGAGCGGCTGATATCAGTCACATATGATGTAATGTCTGGAGGATATAATAGTGCTGGAGTGATATAAGAGGAGCGGCTGATAACAGTCACATATATGATATAATGTCTCTGGAGGATATAATAGTGCTGGAGTGATATAAGAGGAGCGGGTGATATCAGTCACATATATGATGTAATGTCTCTGGAGGATATAATAGTACTGGAGTGATATAAGAGGAGCGGCTGCTATCAGTCACACATATGATGTAATGTCTGGAGGATATAATAGTACTGGAGTGATATAAGAGGAGCGGCTGCTATCAGTCACACATATGATGTAATGTCTGGAGGATATAAGAGTACTGGAGTGTTATAAGAGGAGTGGCTGATATCAGTCACACATATGATGTAATGTCTCTGAAGGATATAATAGTGTTGGAGTGTTATAAGAGGAGCGGCTGATATCAGTCACACATATGATGTAATGTCTCTGGAGGATATAATAGTGCTGGAGTGTTATAAGAGGAGCGGCTGATATCAGTCACACATATGATGTAATGTCTGGAGGATATAATAGTGCTGGAGTGTTATAAGAGGAGTGGCTGATATCAGTTACATATGATGTAATGTCTCTGGAGGATATAATAGTACTGGAGTGATATAAGAGGAGCAGCTGATATCAGTCACACATGATGTAATGTCTCTGGAGGATATAATAGTGCTGGAGTGATATAAGAGGAGCGGCTGATATCAGTCACATATGATGTAATGTCTCTGGAGGATATAATAGTACTGGAGTGATATAAGAGGAGCGGCTGATATCAGTCACATATGATGTAATGTCTCTGGAGGATATAATAGTACTGGAGTGATATAAGAGGAGCGGCTGATATCAGTCACACATGATATAATGTCTCTGGAGGATATAATAGTGCTGGAGTGATATAAGAGGAGCGGCTGATATCAGTCACATATGATGTAATGTCTCTAGAGGATATAATAGTACTGGAGTGATATAAGAGGAGCGGCTGGTATCAGTCACATATGATGTAATGTCTCTGGAGGATATAATAGTACTGGAGTGATATAAGAGGAGCGGCTGATATCAGTCACATATGATGTAATGTCTCTAGAGGATATAATAGTGCTGGAGTGTTATAAGAGGAGCGGCTGATATCAGTCACATATGATGTAATGTCTCTGGAGGATATAATAGTGCTGGAGTGATATAAGAGGAGCGGCTGATATCAGTCACACATATGATGTAATGTCTCTGGCGTATATAATAGTACTGGAGCGTTATACGAGGAGCGGCTGATATCAGTCACATATGATGTAATGTCTCTGGAGGATATAATAGTGCTGGAGTATTATAAGAGGAGTGGCTGACATCAGTCACATATATGATATAATGTCTCTGGAGGATATAATAGTACTGGAGTTATATAAGAGGTGCGGCTGATATCAGTCACACATATGATGTAATGTTTCTGGAGGATATAATAGTGCTGGAGTGTTATAAGAGGAGCGGCTGATATCAGTCACACACATGATGTAATGTCTCTGGAGGATATAATAGTGCTGGTGTGTTATAAGAGGAGCAGCTGATATTAGTCACATATGATGTAATGTCTCTGGAGGATATAATAGTGCTGGAGTGATATAAGAGGAGCGGCTGATATCAGTCACATATGATGTAATGTCTCTGGAGGATATAATAGTGCTGGAGTGATATAAGAGGAGCGGCTGATATCAGTCACATATATGATGTAATGTCTCTGGGGGATATAATAGTACTGGAGTGTTATAAGAGGAGCGGCTGATATCAGTCACATATATGATGTAATGTCTCTGGAGGATATAATAGTACTGGAGTTATATAAGAGGAGCGGCTGATATCAGTCACACATATGATGTAATGTCTCTGGAGGATATAATAGTGCTGGAGTGTTATAATAGGAGCGGCTGATATCAGTCACATATGATGTAATGTCTCTGGAGGATATAATAGTGCTGGAGTGTTATAATAGGAGCGGCTGATATCAGTCACATATGATGTAATGTCTCTGGAGGATATAATAGTGCTGGAGTGTTATAATAGGAGCGGCTGATATCAGTCACATATGATGTAATGTCTCTGGAGGATATAATAGTGCTGGAGTGTTATAATAGGAGCGGCTGATATCAGTCACATATGATGTAATGTCTCTGGAGGATATAATAGTGCTGGAGTGTTATAATAGGAGCGGCTGATATCAGTCACATATGATGTAATGTCTCTGGAGGATATAATAGTGCTGGAGTGTTATAATAGGAGCGGCTGATATCAGTCACATATGATGTAATGTCTCTGGAGGATATAATAGTACTGGAGTGTAATAAGAGGAGCGGCTGATATCAGTCACACATATGATGTAATGTCTCTGGAGGATATAATAGTGCTGGAGTGATATAAGAGGAGCGGCTGATATCAGTCACATATGATGTAATGTCTCTGGGGGATATAATAGTACTGGAGTGTTATAAGAGGAGCGGCTGATATCAGTCACATATATGATGTAATGTCTCTGGAGGATATAATAGTACTGGAGTTATATAAGAGGAGCGGCTGATATCAGTCACACATATGATGTAATGTCTCTGGAGGATATAATAGTGCTGGAGTGTTATAAGAGGAGCGGCTGATATCAGTCACATATGATGTAATGTCTCTGGAGGATATAATAGTGCTGGAGTGTTATAATAGGAGCGGCTGATATCAGTCACAAATATGATGTAATGTCTCTGGAGGATATAATAGTACTGGAGTTATATAAGAGGAGCGGCTGATATCAGTCACACATATGATGTAATGTCTCTGGAGGATATAATAGTGCTGGAGTGTTATAAGAGGAGCGGCTGATATCAGTCACATATGATGTAATGTCTCTGGAGGATATAATAGTACTGGAGTGTTATAAGAGGAGCGGCTGATATCAGTCACACATATGATGTAATGTCTCTGGAGGATATAATAGTACTGGAGTGTTATAAGAGGATCGGCTGATATCAGTCACATATGATGTAATGTCTCTGGAGGATATAATAGTGCTGGAGTGTTATAATAGGAGCGGCTGATATCAGTCACATATGATGTAATGTCTCTGGAGGATATAATGGTACTGGAGTGTAATAAGAGGAGCGGCTGATATCAGTCACACATATGATGTAATGTCTCTGGAGGATATAATAGTACTGGAGTGTAATAAGAGGAGCGGCTGATATCAGTCACACATATGATGTAATGTCTCTGGAGGATATAATAGTGCTGGAGTGATATAAGAGGAGCGGCTGATATCAGTCACATATATGATGTAATGTCTCTGCAGGATATAATAGTGCTGGAGTGTTATAAGAGGAGCGGCTGATATCAGTCACATATATGATGTAATGTCTCTGGAGGATATAATAGTGCTGGAGTGATATAAGAGGAGCGGCTGATATCAGTCACACATATGATGTAATGTCTCTGGAGGATATAATAGTGCTGGAGTGATATAAGAGGAGCGGCTGATATCAGTCACATATATGATGTAATGTCTCTGGAGGATATAATAGTGCTGGAGTGATATAAGAGGAGCGGCTGATATCAGTCACACATATGATGTAATGTCTCTGGAGGATATAATAGTGCTGGAGTGTTATAATAGGAGCGGCTGATATCAGTCACATATGATGTAATGTCTCTGGAGGATATAATAGTACTGGAGTGTTATAAGAGGAGCGGCTGATATCAGTCACACATATGATGTAATGTCTCTGGAGGATATAATAGTACTGGAGTGTTATAAGAGGAGCGGCTGATATCAGTCACACATATGATGTAATGTCTCTGGAGGATATAATAGTACTGGAGTGTTATAAGAGGATCGGCTGATATCAGTCACATATGATGTAATGTCTCTGGAGGATATAATAGTGCTGGAGTGTTATAATAGGAGCGGCTGATATCAGTCACATATGATGTAATGTCTCTGGAGGATATAATGGTACTGGAGTGTAATAAGAGGAGCGGCTGATATCAGTCACACATATGATGTAATGTCTCTGGAGGATATAATAGTACTGGAGTGTAATAAGAGGAGCGGCTGATATCAGTCACACATATGATGTAATGTCTCTGGAGGATATAATAGTGCTGGAGTGATATAAGAGGAGCGGCTGATATCAGTCACATATATGATGTAATGTCTCTGCAGGATATAATAGTGCTGGAGTGTTATAAGAGGAGCGGCTGATATCAGTCACATATATGATGTAATGTCTCTGGAGGATATAATAGTGCTGGAGTGATATAAGAGGAGCGGCTGATATCAGTCACACATATGATGTAATGTCTCTGGAGGATATAATAGTGCTGGAGTGATATAAGAGGAGCGGCTGATATCAGTCACATATATGATGTAATGTCTCTGGAGGATATAATAGTGCTGGAGTGATATAAGAGGAGCGGCTGATATCAGTCACACATATGATGTAATGTCTCTGGAGGATATAATAGTGCTGGAGTGTTATAATAGGAGCGGCTGATATCAGTCACATATGATGTAATGTCTCTGGAGGATATAATAGTACTGGAGTGTTATAAGAGGAGCGGCTGATATCAGTCACACATATGATGTAATGTCTCTGGAGGATATAATAGTACTGGAGTGTTATAAGAGGAGCGGCTGATATCAGTCACACATATGATGTAATGTCTCTGGAGGATATAATAGTGCTGGAGTGTTATAAGAGGAGCGGCTGATATCAGTCACACATATGATGTAATGTCTCTGGAGGATATAATAGTACTGGAGTGATATAAGAGGAGCGGCTGATATCAGTCACATATGATGTAATGTCTCTGGAGGATATAATAGTACTGGAGTGATATAATAGGAGCTGCTGATATCAGTCACATATGATGTAATGTCTCTGGAGAATATAATAGTACTGGAGTGTTATAATAGGAGCTGCTGATATCAGTCACATATGATGTAATGTCTCTGGAGGATATAATAGTACTGGAGTGATATAAGAGGAGCGGCTGATATCAGTCACATATGATGTAATGTCTCTGGAGGATATAATAGTACTGGAGTGTTATAAGAGGAGTGGCTGATATCAGTCACACATATGATGTAATGTCTCTGGAGGATATAATAGTACTGGAGTGATATAAGAGGAGCGGCTGATATCAGTCACATATGATGTAATGTCTCTGGAGGATATAATAGTACTGGAGTGATATAAGAGGAGCGGCTGATATCAGTCACATATATGATGTAATGTCTCTGGAGAATATAATAGTACTGGAGTGTTATAAGAGGAGCGGCTGATATCAGTCACACATATGATGTAATGTCTCTGGAGGATATAATAGTACTGGAGTGTTATAAGAGGAGCAGCTGATATCAGTCACACATATGATGTAATGTATCTGGAGGATATAATAGTACTGGAGTGATATAAGAGGAGCGGCTGATATCAGTCACACATATGATGTAATGTCTCTGGGGGATATAATAGTACTGGAGTGATATAAGAGGAGCGGCTGATATCAGTCACATATGATGTAATGTCTCTGGAGGATATAATAGTGCTGGAGTGTTATAAGAGGAGCGGCTGATATCAGTCACACATATGATGTAATGTCTCTGGAGGATATAATAGTGCTGGAGTGTTATAAGAAGAGCGGCTGATATCAGTCACATATATGATGTAATGTCTCTGGAGGATATAATAGTGCTGGAGTGATATAAGAGGAGCGGCTGATATCAGTCACACATATGATGTAATGTCTCTGGAGGATATAATAGAACTGGAGTGATATAAGAGGAGCTGCTGATATCAGTCACATATGATGTAATGTCTCTGGAGGATATAATAGTGCTGGAGTGATATAAGAGGAGCGGCTGATATCAGTCACATATGATGTAATGTCTCTGGAGCATATAATAGTACTGGAGTGTTATAAGAGGAGCCGCTGATATCAGTCACACATATGATGTAATGTCTCTGGAGGATATAATAGTACTGGAGTGATATAAGAGGAGCGGCTGATATCAGTCACACATATGATGTAATGTCTCTGGAGGATATAATAGTGCTGGAGTTATATAAGAGGAGCGGCTGATATCAGTCACACATATGATGTAATGTCTCTGGAGGATATAATAGTGCTGGAGTGTTATAAGAGGAGCGGCTGATATCAGTCACATATGATGTAATGTCTCTGGAGGATATAATAGTGCTGGAGTTATATAAGAGGAGCGGCTGATATCAGTCACATATGATGTAATGTCTCTGGAGGATATAATAGTGCTGGAGTGATATAAGAGGAGCGGCTGATATCAGTCACACATATGATGTAATGTCTCTGGAGGATATAATAGTGCTGGAGTGTTATAAGAGGGGCGGCTGATATCAGTCACACATATGATGTAATGTCTGGAGGATATAATAGTACTGGAGTGATATAAGAGGAGCGGCTGATATCAGTCACACATATGATGTAATGTCTCTGGAGGATATAATAGTACTGGAGTGATATAAGAGGAGCGGCTGATATCAGTCACACATATGATGTAATGTCTCTGGAGGATATAATAGTACTGGAGTGTTATAAGAGAAGCTGCTGATATCAGTCACATATGATGTAATGTCTGGAGGATATAATAGTACTGGAGTGATATAAGAGGAGCGGCTGATATCAGTCACATATGATGTAATGTCTCTGGAGGATATAATAGTGCTGGAGTGATATAAGAGGAGCGGCTGATATCAGTCACACATATGATGTAATGTCTCTGCAGGATATAATAGTACTGGAGTGATATAAGAGGAGCGGCTGATATCAGTCACACATATGATGTAATGTCTCTGGAGGATATAATAGTACTGGAGTGATATAAGAGGAGCGGCTGATATCAGTCACACATATGATGTAATGTCTCTGGAGGATATAATAGTACTGGAGTGTTATAAGAGGAGCGGCTGATATCAGTCACACATATGATGTAATGTCTCTGGAGGATATAATAGTACTGGAGTGATATAAGAGGAGCGGCTGATATCAGTCACATATGATGTAATGTCTCTGGAGGATATAATAGTACTGGAGTGTTATAAGAGGAGCGGCTGATATCAGTCACATATGATGTAATGTCTCTGGAGGATATAATAGTACTGGAGTGATATAAGAGGAGCGGCTGATATCAGTCACATATGATGTAATGTCTCTGGAGGATATAATAGTACTGGAGTGATATAAGAGGAGCGGCTGATATCAGTCACATATGATGTAATGTCTGGAGGATATAATAGTACTGGAGTGATATAAGAGGAGCGGCTGATATCAGTCACACATATGATGTAATGTCTGGAGGATATAATAGTACTGGAGTGATATAAGAGGAGCGGCTGATATCAGTCACACATATGATGTAATGTCTCTGGAGGATATAATAGTACTGGAGTGATATAAGAGGAGCGGCTGATATCAGTCACACATATGATGTAATGTCTCTGGAAGATATAATAGTGCTGGAGTGTTATAAGAGGAGCTGCTGATATCAGTCACATATGATGTAATGTCTCTGGAGGATATAATAGTACAGGAGTGATATAAGAGGAGCGGCTGATATCAGTCACATATGATGTAATGTCTCTGGAGGATATAATAGTGCTGGAGTGATATAAGAGGAGCGGCTGATATCAGTCACATATGATGTAATGTCTCTGGAGGATATAATAGTGCTGGAGTGATATAAGAGGAGCGGCTGATATCAGTCACATATGATGTAATGTCTGGAGGATATAATAGTACTGGAGTGATATAAGAGGAGCGGCTGATATCAGTCACACATATGATGTAATGTCTCTGGAGGATATAATAGTACTGGAGTGATATAAGAGGAGCGGCTGATATCAGTCACACATATGATGTAATGTCTCTGGAGGATATAATAGTGCTGGAGTGATATAAGAGGAGTGGCTGATATCAGTCACATATGATGTAATGTCTCTGGAGGATATAATAGTACTGGAGTGATATAAGAGGAGCGGCTGATATCAGTCACATATGATGTAATGTCTCTGGAGGATATAATAGTACTGGAGTGATATAAGAGGAGTGGCTGATATCAGTCACATATGATGTAATGTCTCTGGAGGATATAATAGTACTGGAGTGATATAAGAGGAGCGGCTGATATCAGTCACATATATGATGTAATGTCTCTGGAGGATATAATAGTGCTGGAGTGTTATTAGAGGAGCGGCTGATATCAGTCACACATATGATGTAATGTCTCTGGAGGATATAAGGGCATGCCCCCACGTGGCGGTTTTCATCCGCAACTGTCCGCATCAATGCCGCACAGAATCTGCGTTGCAGATTCTGCGGCGGATCTGCCCAAAATGTGCAGTAAATTGATGCGGACTAGCTGCTGCGGACTGCGGGAAAAGTGCTTCCCTTCTCTGTATCAGTGCAGGATAGAGAGAAGGGACAGCACTTTCCCTAGTGAAAGTAAAATAATTTCATACTTACCGGCCGTTGTCTCTTTCGGCATCCAGCCCGACCTCCCTGGATGACGCGCCAGTCCATGTGACCGCTGCAGCCTGTGCTTGGCCTGTGATTGGCTGCAGCCGTCACTTAGACTGAAACGTCATCCTGGGAGGCCGGACTGGAGACAGAAGCAGGGAGTTCTCGATAAGTATGAACTTATATTTTTTTACAGGTTGCTGTATATTGAGATCGGTAGTCACTGTCCAGGGTGCAGAAACAGTTACTGCCGATCGCTTAACTCTTTCAGCACCCTGGACAGTGACTATTTACAGTCGTCTCCTAGCAACGCTCCCGTCATTACGGGAGCCCCATTGACTTCCTCAGTCTGGCTGTAGACCTAGAAATACCTAGGTCCAGCCAGAATGAAGAAATGTCATGGCAAAAAAGCAAGACGCATCCGCAGCACACATAACATGTGCATGACAGCTGCGGACTTCATTGCGGAAATTAGAATCTCCATTGAAGTCAATGGAGAAATTCCGCCATGAGTCCGCCACTGCTCCGCAACAGACAGAGCATGCTGCGGACACCAAATTCCGCTCCGCAGCCTATGCTCCGCAGCGGAATTTTACGCATCGTCTAAACGAACACTTCTAAATTTAAGTGGAAGTCAATGGAGAAACGGCTCCGCTGCGGATTAACGCTGCGGAGTGTCCGCAGCGGAATTCAAGTGCAATTCCGCTACGTGGGGCTCTAGCCTAAGAGTGCTGCACTGTGTGAGATAGGGATATTAGATTGTGAGCTCCTAGTGTCAGGAATGATGGGAGTGATAGATTGTGACATAGGAAAATTAGATTGTGAGATGATGGGAATGTTTTAAGTGTAGCAAATTATTTGATCATTTATTTTAAAAGAAATGGTAAATAAATAGAATAAATAATCTTTCAATTTTACCATTACATTTATTTTATATTATTATTACAATGTCCTTATTATGATGGACCTGTGATCTGGGAGGGGATTTTACATCTTTTGCCTGGAGACAGAGGGTTAATATTCCGGATCTGATTGCAGTTTTCTTGTGTTTCTCAGTAAACGATACATTTCAGGTGCCGCCACTTTCTGCATTTTCTGACTTTTATTTTTAGCTTCTGATTTTTTTTCCATGAGAACAATTAGGCCTCACAGTCCTTAATCCAGCGCAGACCTTAGCACAGTCCCTGTGGGATGACACTGCCCTCGTTATCTTGTGCTCCCAGTGTCAGGGGTCACAGTGCACATGGAGAAGTCATGTCCTCAGCTAATGCCAAGTCATGTGAGGAATGGCAGCACCCTAAAAATGTGGCCAAGAAATGTCACCAAAACCAATGTAAAATCTCTCACCTGAAAGTGTCTGTATCACAAGGGTTCATTCAAAGAAGTATTATATCTACTACACTCATCATCATCGGGGCCTGGAACTATCCCTGTGTTTCTAGCACAGCCGTCCTCTCTCTTTTTTATTATATTGTTGTAAAATGAATTGTGTAAGAGCGTGTAAAGTGCTCACCTCAGTATGAGAGATGTGTACAAAGAGGTATGGAAGTGTGAGAGGAGGTATGATTGTGAACAAGGAGGTATGAATGTGTAAGAGGAGGTATGAATGTGTAAGAGGAGGTATGAATGTGTAAGAAGAGGTATGAATGTGTAAGAGGAGGTATGAATGTGCAAGACGAGGTATGAATGTGTAAGAGGAGGTATGAATGTGCAAGAAGAGGTATGAATGTGTAAGAGGAGGTATGAGTGTGCAAGAGGAGGTATGAATGTGTAAGAAGAGGTATGAATGTGTAAGAAGAGGTGTGAATGTGTAAGAAGAGGTGTGAATGTGTAAGAGGAGGTATGAATGTGTAAGGGGAGGTATGAATGTGTAAGAGGAGGTATGAATGTGTAAGAGGAGGTATGAATGTGTAAGAAGAGGTATGAATGTGTAAGAGGAGGTATGAATGTGCAAGACGAGGTATGAATGTGTAAGAGGAGGTATGAATGTGCAAGAAGAGGTATGAATGTGTAAGAGGAGGTATGAGTGTGCAAGAGGAGGTATGAATGTGTAAGAAGAGGTATGAATGTGTAAGAAGAGGTGTGAATGTGTAAGAAGAGGTGTGAATGTGTAAGAGGAGGTATGAATGTGTAAGGGGAGGTATGAATGTGTAAGAGGAGGTATGAATGTGTAAGAAGAGGTATAGATGTGTAAGAGGAAGTATGAATGTGTAAGAGGAGGTATGAATGTGTAAGAAGATGTATAGATGTGTAAGAGGAGGTATGAATGTGTAAAAGGCGGTATGAATGTGTAAGAAGAGGTATGAATGTGTAAGAAGAGGTATGAATGTGTAAGAGGAGGTATGAATGTGTAAGAGGAGGTATGAATGTGTAAGGGGAGGTATGAATGTGTAAGAAGACGTATAGATGTGTAAGAGGAGGTATGAATGTATAATAAGAGGTATGAATGTGTAAGAAAAGGTATGAATGTGTAAGAGGACGTATGAATGTGTAAGAAGAGGTATGAATGTGTAAGAAAAGGTATGAATGTGTAAGAGGACGTATGAATGTGTAAGAAGAGGTATGAATGTGTAAGAACCGGTATGAATATGTAAGAAGAGGTATGAATGGGCAAGAAGAGGTATAGATGTGTAAGAGGAAGTATGAATGTGTAAGAGGAGGTATGAATGTGTAAGAAGATGTATAGATGTGTAAGAGGAGGTATGAATGTGTAAGAAGAGGTATGAATGTGTAAGAAGTATAGATGTGTAAGAGGAGGTATGAATGTGTAAGAAGAGGTATGAATGTGTAAGAAGACGTATAGATGTGTAAGAGGAGGTATGAATGTATAATAAGAGGTATGAATGTGTAAGAAAAGGTATGAATGTGTAAGAGGACGTATGAATGTATAAGAAGAGGTATGAATGTATAAGACGAGGTATGAATGTGTAAGAAGTGGTATGAATATGTAAGAAGAAGTATGAATGGGCAAGAAGAGGTATAGATGTGTAAGAGGAAGTATGAATGTGTAAGAGGAGGTATGAATGTGTAAGTAGATGTATAGATGTGTAAGAGGAGGTATGAATGTGTAAGAAGTATAGATGTGTAAGAGGAGGTATGAATGTGTAAAAGGAGGTATGAATGTGTAAGAAGAGGAATGAATGTGTAAGAAGAGGAATGAATGTGTAAGAAGAGGTATGAATGTGCAAGAAGAGGTATAGATGTGTAAGAGGAAGTATGAATGTGTAAGAGGAGGTATGAATGTGTAAGAAGATGTATAGATGTGTAAAAGGCGGTATGAATGTGTAAGAAGAGGTATGAATGTGTAAGAAGAGGTATGAATGTGTAAGAGGAGGTATGAATGTGTAAGAGGAGGTATGAATGTGTAAGGGGAGGTATGAATGTGTAAGAAGACGTATAGATGTGTAAGAGGAGGTATGAATGTATAATAAGAGGTATGAATGTGTAAGAAAAGGTATGAATGTGTAAGAGGACGTATGAATGTGTAAGAAGAGGTATGAATGTGTAAGAAAAGGTATGAATGTGTAAGAGGACGTATGAATGTGTAAGAAGAGGTATGAATGTGTAAGAACCGGTATGAATGTGTAAGAGGACGTATGAATGTGTAAGAAGAGGTATGAATGTGTAAGAAAAGGTATGAATGTGTAAGAGGACGTATGAATGTGTAAGAAGAGGTATGAATGTGTAAGAGGAGGTATGCATGTGTAAGAGCAGGTATGAATGTGTAAGAAGAGGTATGAACATGTAAGAAGAGGTATAGATGTGTAAGAGGAGGTATGAATGTGTAAGAAGAGGTAAGAATGTGTAAGAAGAAGTATAGATGTGTAAGAGGAGGTATGAATGTATAAAAAGAGGTATTAATGTGTAAGAAAAGGTATGAATGTGTAAGAGGAGGTATGGATATGTAAGAAGATGTATAGATGTGTAACAGGAGGTATGAATGTGTAAGAGGAGGTATAAATGTGTAAGAAGTGGTATGAATGTGTAAGAGGCGGTATGAATGTGTTAGATGAAGTATAGATGGGTAAGAGGAGGTTTGAATGTGTAAAAGGAGGTATGAATGTGTAAGAGGAGGTATGAATGTGTAAGAGGAGGTATGAATGTGTAAGAAGTATAGATGTGTAAGAGGAGGTATGAATGTGTAAAAGGAGGTATGAATGTATAAGATGAGGTATGAATGTGTAAGAAGATGTATAGATGTGTAAGAGGAGGTATGAATGTGTAAGAAGTATAGATGTGTAAGAGGAGGTGTGAATGTGTAAGAGGACATATGAATGTGTAAGAGGACATATGAATGTGTAAGAAAAAGTATGAATGTGTAAGAGGAGGTGTGAATGTGTAAGAGGACATATGAATGTGTAAGAGGACATATGAATGTGTAAGAAAAAGTATGAATGTGTAAGAGGAGGTGTGAATGTGTAAGAGGACATATGAATGTGTAAGAAGAGGTATGAATGTGTAAAAAGTATAGATTTGTAAGAGGTATGAATGTGGTTGAAGAGGTATGATTGTGTAAGAAGAGGTATGAATGTATAAGAAGAGGTATGAATGTGTAAGAAGCGGTATGAATGTGTAAGAGGAGGTATGATTGTGTAAGAAGAGGTATGAATGTATAAGAAGAGGTATGAATGTGTAAGAAGCGGTATGAATGTGTAAGAGGAGGTATGAATGTGTAAGAGGAGGGATGGAAGTGTAAATGGATATATGTATGTTCACCCCGTAGACTTTCATCAGGTACGTGAGGGTTTATGTGTACGAAGAGCTGGGCAGAAAGCATGTGGATGACCAATTATACCCGAGGATGTGAGCAGTTGTGTGTGTGCGTGTGTGCGTGCGTGCGTGCGTGCGTGCGTAATTTCCAACATTTCCCAGTATTGTTCAATTATCCTTATGGTGTAATTGTGAGTGTCCATCATTAAGGATAATTTACCTAGAGGGGCGCTGACCACACCGGCTGCTGATCTCAGACAAGTGTTAATAAAATCGCTCTGCTGTGTTCACACTAGGATCACGGCTTCCTTTATTGGCAGCTTTGATGGATCTGTTTTGAGATTTATCCTATTGACTTCTACTTCTAATAAGGCAAAAGGGACGGAGGCTGCTCCTATAAGCTGAAAATATATAAGCTGGCTCATAATATGAAGGTTCATCACTGCATCGCCCTGAGCGTCTGTGCTGTAACCAGACGCCGCTTCTCCGTAACCTGTCCTCTTCTCCAGCTCTAATCAGATTAGGCACAAGACTTTTCTATCGGTTTACTCTGCTTCCTTTTATTTCCCAATATCCTAATACTTCCCATAGGAGACGGCTCATTTCCATCTTCTTGTGCTCGTTGTAAAAAGCGCAGCGTGGATCCATGTCCAGTCACATACGGTCGGAATTTATTTCAGAACTGATCGCTGTAAACAATAGACCAAAAACATATTTTCCGTGTTTTTAATATGTAACATTACCTCCAAATCTGGGAGAAAAGTCAACACAAATTTGTGCAGCTGTGCGGAGGGTTAACCCTTCCCGGGGTCTCCAGGCCTCTAATATCAGGAGAACACAGCGCAGCTCACGGGACTTCAGCTCCACGTGGATTTTATTTTAAAGGTAATTATAAATAGAGAGAGAGAGAGAGAAAAAAAGAAGAGAGAGAGCAGGAGCTGCGACAAAAAATACAGGGAAACGTTATATGGTCTCATTAAAAATGTCAGTAATTGTTCTAATTCAATGTAAAAAGTTATTACTGAATATCTTCAATGAGCACAGATGTTCATGTAGCAAAGGTAGGAGCTGGCGGGTCAAATGAACAGGTCAACTATTATACCAAAACTAGGGCAAGAATATAACTACTATAATACTGCTCCTATATACAAGAATATAACTACTATAATACTGCTCCTATATACAAGAATATAACTACTATAATACTGCCCCCTATATACAAGAATATAACTACTATAATACTGCCCCTATATACAGAATATAACTACTATAATACTGCTCCCTATATACAAGAATATAACTACTATAATACTGCTCCTATATACAAGAATATAACTACTATAATACTGCTCCCTATATACAAGAATATAACTACTATAATACTGCTCCTATATACAAGAATATAACTACTATAATACTGCTCC
This sequence comes from Rhinoderma darwinii, assembly GCF_050947455.1. Classification (NCBI taxonomy): domain Eukaryota; kingdom Metazoa; phylum Chordata; class Amphibia; order Anura; family Rhinodermatidae; genus Rhinoderma; species Rhinoderma darwinii. Next base: position 36,739 of record NW_027463970.1, read on the forward strand.
TATATACAAGAATATAACTACTATAATACTGCCCCTATATACAAGAATATAACTACTATAATACTGCCCCCTATATACAAGAATATAACTACTATAATACTGCTCCTATATACAAGAATATAACGACTATAATACTGCCCCTATATACAAGAATATAACTACTATAATACTGTCCCCTATATACAAGAATATAACTACTATAATACTGCTCCTATATACAAGAATATAACTACTATAATACTGCCCCCTATATACAAGAATATAACTACTAGAATACTGCTCCCTATATACAAGAATATAACTACTATAATACTGCTCCTATATACAAGAATATAACTACTATAATACTGCCCCTATATACAAGAATATAACTACTATAATACTGCCCCCTATATACAAGAATATAACTACTATAATACTGCTCCTATATACAAGAATATAACGACTATAATACTGCCCCTATATACAAGAATATAACTACTATAATACTGTCCCCTATATACAAGAATATAACTACTATAATACTGCCCCTATATACAAGAATATAACTACTATAATACTGCCCCCTATATACAAGAATATAACTACTATAATACTGCCTCTATATACAAGAATATAACTACTATAATACTGCCCCCTATATACAAGAATATAACTACTATAATACTGCCCCTATATACAAGAATATAACTACTATAATACTGCCCCCTATATACAAGAATATAACTACTATAATACTGCCTCTATATACAAGAATATAACTGCTATAATAATGCTCCTATATACAAGAATATAACTACTATAATACTGCTATATACAAGAATATAACTACTATAATACTGCTCCTATATACAAGAATATAACTACTATAATACTGCCGCTATATACAATATAACTACTATAATACTGCCGCTATATACAAGGATATAACTACTATAATACTGCCCCCTATATACAAGAATATAACTACTATAATACTGCTCCTATATACAAGAATATAACTACTATAATACTGCCGCTATATACAATATAACTACTATAATACTGCCCCTATATACAAGAATATAACTACTATAATACTGCCCCCTATATACAAGAATATAACTACTATAATACTGCTCCTATATACAATACTATAACTACTATAATACTGCCCCATATATACAAGAATATAACTACTATAATACTGCCCCCTATATACAAGAATATAACTACTATAATATGGTCCCCTATATACAAGAATATAACTACTATAATACTGCCCCTATGTACAAACATATAACTACTATAATACTGCCCCTAAATATAAGAATATAACTACTATAATACTGTCCCTATATACAAGAATATAAGTACTATAATACTGCCCCCTATATACAAGATTATATCTACTATAATACTACCCCTATATACAAGAATATAACTACTATAATACTGCCCCCTATATACAAGAATATAACTACTATAATACTGCCCCTATATACAAGAATATAACTACTATAATACTGCCCCTATATACAAGAATATAACTACTATAATACTGTCCCATATATACAAGAATATAACTACTATAATACTGCCGCTATATACAATATAACTACTATAAGGGCGGGTTCACACATGGCGGAATTGCACTTAAATTCCGCTGCGGACACTCCGCAGCGTTAATCCGCAGCGGAGCCGTTTCTACATTGACTTTCACTTTAATTTAGCAGTGTTCGTTTACACGATGCGTACAATTCCGCTGCGGAGCATAGGCTGCGGAGCGGAATTTGGTGTCCGCAGCATGCTCTGTCTGTTGCGGAGCAGTGGCGGACTCATGGCGGAATTTCTCCATTGACTTCAATGGAGATTCAAAGTTCCGCAATGAAGTCCGCAGCTGTCATGCACATGTCATGTGTGCTGCGGATGCGTCTTGCTTTTTTTACTTGACATTTCTTCATTCTGGCTGGACCTATGTATTTCTAGGTCTACAGCCAGACTGAGGAAGTCAATGGGGCTCCCGTAATGACGGGAGCGTTGCTAGGAGACGTCAGTAAATAGTCACTGTCCAGGGTGCTGAAAGAGTTAAGCGATCGGCAGTAACTGTTTCTGCACCCGGGACAGTGACTACCGATCCCAATATACATGTATCTGTAAAAAAAAATGAAGTTCGTACTTACCGAGAACTCCCTGTTTCTGTCTCCAGTCCGGCCTCCCAGGATGACGTTTCAGTGTAAGTGACGGCTGCAGCCAATCACAGGCCAAGCACAGGCTGCAGCGGTCACATGGACTGGCGCGTCATCCAAGGAGGTCGGGCTGGATGCCGAAGGAGGGACGCGTCATAAAGACAACGGGCGGTAAGTATGAATTTCTTTTACTTTCACTAGGGAAAGTGCTGTCCCTTCTCTCTATCCTGCACTGATAGGGAGAAGGGAAGCACTTTTCCCGCAGTCCGCAGCAGCTAGTCCGCATCAATTTTCTGCACATTTTGTGCAGATCCGCAGCCGTAATCCGCAACCCGGATTAGGTGCGGCATTGATGCGGACAGTTGCGGAGGAATTCCGCCATGTGTGGTCATGCCCTAATACTGCCGCTATATACAAGAATATAACTACTATAATACTGCCGCCTATATACAAGAATATAACTACTATAATACTGCTCCTATATACAAGAATATAACTACTATAATACTGCCGCTATATACAATATAACTACTATAATACTGCCGCTATATACAAGAATATAACTACTATAATACTGCCCCCTATATACAAGAATATAACTACTATAATACTGCTCCTATATACAAGACTATAACTACTATAATACTGCCCCATATATACAAGAATATAACTACTATAATACTGCTCCTATATACAAGACTATAACTACTATAATATGGTCCCCTATATACAAGAATATAACTACTATAATACTGCCCCTATGTACAAACATATAACTACTATAATACTGCCCCTAAATATAAGAATATAACTACTATAATACTGTCCCTATATACAAGAATATAAGTACTATAATACTGCCCCCTATATACAAGAATATATCTACTATAATACTACCCCTATATACAAGAATATAACTACTATAATACTGCTCCTATATACAAGAATATAACTACTATAATACTGTTCCTATATACAAGAATATAACTACTATAATACTGATCCTATATACAAGAATATAACTATTATAATACTGCCCGTATATACAAGAATATAACTACTATAATACTGCTCCTATATACAAGAATATAACTACTATAATACTGCCCCTATATACAAAAATATAACTACTACAATACTGCCCCTATATACAAGAATATAACTACTATAATACTGCTCCTACATACAAGAATATAACTATTATAATACTGCCCCTATATACAAGAATATAACTACTATATTACTGTCAGTATATACAAGAATAGAACTACTATAATACTGCTCCTATATACGAGAATATAACTACTATAATACTGCCCCCTATATACAAGAATATAACTACTATAATACTGCCCCCTATATACAAGAATATAACTACTATAATACTGTGCCTATATACAAGAATATAACTACTATAATACTGCCCCCTATATACAAGAATATAACTACTATAAGGGCGGGTTCACACATGGCGGAATTCCACTTAAATTCCGCTGCGGACACTCCGCAGCGTTAATCCGCAGCGGAGCCGTTTCTCCATTGACTTTCACTTTAATTTAGCAGTGTTCGTTTACACGATGCGTACAATTCCGCTGCGGAGCATAGGCTGCGGAGCGGAATTTGGTGTCCGCAGCATGCTCTGTCTGTTGCGGAGCAGTGGCGGACTCATGGCGGAATTTCTCCATTGACTTCAATGGAGATTCTAAGTTCCGCAATGAAGTCCGCAGCTGTCATGCACATGTCATGTGTGCTGCGGATGCGTCTTGCTTTTTTAACTTGACATTTCTTCATTCTGGCTGGACCTAGGTATTTCTAGGTCTACAGCCAGACTGAGGAAGTCAATGGGGCTCCCGTAATGACGGGAGCGTTGCTAGGAGACGTCTGTAAATAGTCACTGTCCAGGGTGCTGAAAGAGTTAAGCGATCGGCAGTAACTGTTTCTGCACCCGGGACAGTGACTACCGATCCCAATATACATGTATCTGTAAAAAAACATATAAGTTCATACTTACCGAGAACTCCCTTCGTCTGTCTCCAGTCCGGCCTCCCAGGATGACGTTTCAGTGTAAGTGACGGCTGCAGCCAATCACAGGCCAAGCACAGGCTGCAGCGGTCACATGGACTGGCGCGTCATCCAGGGAGGTCGGGCTGGATGCCGAAAGAGGGACGCGTCACCAAGACAACGGCCGGTAAGTATGAAAATCGTTTACTTTCACTAGGGAAAGTGCTGTCCCTTCTCTCTATCCTGCACTGAATAGGGAGAAGGGAAGCACTTTTCCCGCAGTCTGCAGCAGCTAGTCCGCATCAATGTACTGCACATTTTGTGCAGATCCGCTGCAGAATCTGCAACGCAGATTCTGTGCGGCATCGATGCGGACAGTTGCGGAGGAATTCCGCCATGTGTGGTCATGCCCTAATACTGCTCCTATATACAATAATATAACTACTATAATACTGCCCCTATATACAAGAATATAACTACTATAATACTGCTCCTATATACAAGAATATAACTACTATAATACTGCTCCTATATTCAAGAATATAACTACTATAATACTGCCCCTATATACAGGAATATAACTACTATAATACTGCCCCTATATACAAGAATATAACTGCTATAATACTGCTCCCATATACAAGAATATAACTACTATAATACTGCCCCCTATATACAAGAATATAACTGCTATAATACTGCTCCTATATACAAGAATATAACTACTATAATACTGCCTCCTATATACAAGAATATAACTACTATAATACTGCTCCTATATACAAGAATATAACTACTATAATACTGCCCCTATATACAATAATATAACTACTATAATACTGCTCCTATATACAAGAATATAACTACTATAATACTGCTCCTATATACAAGAATATAACTACTATAATACTGCTCCTATATACAAGAATATAACTACTATAATACTGCTCCTATATACAAGAATATAACTACTATAATACTGCCTCCTATATACAAGAATATAACTACTATAATACTGCCCCTATATACAAGAATATAACTACTATAATACTGCCCCTATATACAGGAATATAACTACTATAATACTGCCCCTATATACAAGAATATAACTGCTATAATACTGCTCCCATATACAAGAATATAACTACTATAATACTGCCCCCTATATACAAGAATATAACTGCTATAATACTGCTCCTATATACAAGAATATAACTACTATAATACTGCCTCCTATATACAAGAATATAACTACTATAATACTGCTCCTATATACAAGAATATAACTACTGTAATACTGCTCCTATATACAAGAATATAACTACTATAATACTGCCCCTATATACAGAATATAACTACTATAATACTGCTCCCTATATACAAGAATATAACTACTATAATACTGCTCCTATATACAAGAATATAACTACTATAATACTGCTCCCTATATACAAGAATATAACTACTATAATACTGCTCCTATATACAAGAATATAACTACTATAATACTGCTCCTATATACAAGAATATAACTACTATAATACTGCCCCTATATACAAGAATATAACTACTATAATACTGCCCCCTATATACAAGAATATAACTACTATAATACTGCTCCTATATACAAGAATATAACGACTATAATACTGCCCCTATATACAAGAATATAACTACTATAATACTGTCCCCTATATACAAGAATATAACTACTATAATACTGCTCCTATATACAAGAATATAACTACTATAATACTGCCCCCTATATACAAGAATATAACTACTAGAATACTGCTCCCTATATACAAGAATATAACTACTATAATACTGCTCCTATATACAAGAATATAACTACTATAATACTGCCCCTATATACAAGAATATAACTACTATAATACTGCCCCCTATATACAAGAATATAACTACTATAATACTGCTCCTATATACAAGAATATAACGACTATAATACTGCCCCTATATACAAGAATATAACTACTATAATACTGTCCCCTATATACAAGAATATAACTACTATAATACTGCCCCTATATACAAGAATATAACTACTATAATACTGCCCCCTATATACAAGAATATAACTACTATAATACTGCCTCTATATACAAGAATATAACTACTATAATACTGCCCCCTATATACAAGAATATAACTACTATAATACTGCCCCTATATACAAGAATATAACTACTATAATACTGCCCCCTATATACAAGAATATAACTACTATAATACTGCCTCTATATACAAGAATATAACTGCTATAATAATGCTCCTATATACAAGAATATAACTACTATAATACTGCTATATACAAGAATATAACTACTATAATACTGCTCCTATATACAAGAATATAACTACTATAATACTGCCGCTATATACAATATAACTACTATAATACTGCCGCTATATACAAGGATATAACTACTATAATACTGCCCCCTATATACAAGAATATAACTACTATAATACTGCTCCTATATACAAGAATATAACTACTATAATACTGCCGCTATATACAATATAACTACTATAATACTGCCCCTATATACAAGAATATAACTACTATAATACTGCCCCCTATATACAAGAATATAACTACTATAATACTGCTCCTATATACAATACTATAACTACTATAATACTGCCCCATATATACAAGAATATAACTACTATAATACTGCTCCTATATACAAGACTATAACTACTATAATATGGTCCCCTATATACAAGAATATAACTACTATAATACTGCCCCTATGTACAAACATATAACTACTATAATACTGCCCCTAAATATAAGAATATAACTACTATAATACTGTCCCTATATACAAGAATATAAGTACTATAATACTGCCCCCTATATACAAGATTATATCTACTATAATACTACCCCTATATACAAGAATATAACTACTATAATACTGCCCCCTATATACAAGAATATAACTACTATAATACTGCCCCTATATACAAGAATATAACTACTATAATACTGCCCCTATATACAAGAATATAACTACTATAATACTGTCCCATATATACAAGAATATAACTACTATAATACTGCCGCTATATACAATATAACTACTATAATACTGCCGCTATATACAAGAATATAACTACTATAATACTGCCGCCTATATACAAGAATATAACTACTATAATACTGCTCCTATATACAAGAATATAACTACTATAATACTGCCGCTATATACAATATAACTACTATAATACTGCCGCTATATACAAGAATATAACTACTATAATACTGCCCCCTATATACAAGAATATAACTACTATAATACTGCTCCTATATACAAGACTATAACTACTATAATACTGCCCCATATATACAAGAATATAACTACTATAATACTGCTCCTATATACAAGACTATAACTACTATAATATGGTCCCCTATATACAAGAATATAACTACTATAATACTGCCCCTATGTACAAACATATAACTACTATAATACTGCCCCTAAATATAAGAATATAACTACTATAATACTGTCCCTATATACAAGAATATAAGTACTATAATACTGCCCCCTATATACAAGAATATATCTACTATAATACTACCCCTATATACAAGAATATAACTACTATAATACTGCTCCTATATACAAGAATATAACTACTATAATACTGTTCCTATATACAAGAATATAACTACTATAATACTGATCCTATATACAAGAATATAACTATTATAATACTGCCCGTATATACAAGAATATAACTACTATAATACTGCTCCTATATACAAGAATATAACTACTATAATACTGCCCCTATATACAAAAATATAACTACTATAATACTGCCCCTATATACAAGAATATAACTACTATAATACTGCTCCTACATACAAGAATATAACTATTATAATACTGCCCCTATATACAAGAATATAACTACTATATTACTGCCAGTATATACAAGAATAGAACTACTATAATACTGCTCCTATATACGAGAATATAACTACTATAATACTGTGCCTATATACAAGAATATAACTACTATAATACTGCCCCCTATATACAAGAATATAACTACTATAATACTGCTCCTATATACAATAATATAACTACTATAATACTGCCCCTATATACAAGAATATAACTACTATAATACTGCTCCTATATACAAGAATATAACTACTATAATACTGCTCCTATATTCAAGAATATAACTACTATAATACTGCCCCTATATACAGGAATATAACTACTATAATACTGCCCCTATATACAAGAATATAACTGCTATAATACTGCTCCCATATACAAGAATATAACTACTATAATACTGCCCCCTATATACAAGAATATAACTGCTATAATACTGCTCCTATATACAAGAATATAACTACTATAATACTGCCTCCTATATACAAGAATATAACTACTATAATACTGCTCCTATATACAAGAATATAACTACTATAATACTGCCCCTATATACAATAATATAACTACTATAATACTGCTCCTATATACAAGAATATAACTACTATAATACTGCTCCTATATACAAGAATATAACTACTATAATACTGCTCCTATATACAAGAATATAACTACTATAATACTGCTCCTATATACAAGAATATAACTACTATAATACTGCCTCCTATATACAAGAATATAACTACTATAATACTGCCCCTATATACAAGAATATAACTACTATAATACTGCTCCTATATACAAGAATATAACTACTATAATACTGCTCCTATATACAAGAATATAACTACTATAATACTGCCCCTATATACAGGAATATAACTACTATAATACTGCCCCTATATACAAGAATATAACTGCTATAATACTGCTCCCATATACAAGAATATAACTACTATAATACTGCCCCCTATATACAAGAATATAACTGCTATAATACTGCTCCTATATACAAGAATATAACTACTATAATACTGCCTCCTATATACAAGAATATAACTACTATAATACTGCTCCTATATACAAGAATATAACTACTGTAATACTGCTCCTATATACAAGAATATAACTACTATAATACTGCCCCTATATACAGGAATATAACTACTATAATACTGCCCCTATATACAAGAATATAACTACTATAATACTGCTCCTATATACAAGAATATAACTACTATAATACTGCCCCTATATACAACAATATAGCTACTATATTACTGGCCCCTATATAGAAGAATATAACTACTATAATACTGCCCCCTATATACAAGAATATAACTACTATAATACTGCTCCTATATACAAGTATATAACTACTATAATACTGCTCCTATATACAAGAATATAACTACTATAATACTGCTCCTATATACAAGAATATAACTATTATAATACTGCCCCTATATACAAGAATATAACTACTATATTACTGCCAGTATATACAAGAATAGAACTACTATAATACTGCTCCTATATACGAGAATATAACTACTATAATACTGTGCCTATATACAAGAATATAACTACTATAATACTGCCCCCTATATACAAGAATATAACTACTATAATACTGCTCCTATATACAATAATATAACTACTATAATACTGCCCCTATATACAAGAATATAACTACTATAATACTGCTCCTATATACAAGAATATAACTACTATAATACTGCTCCTATATTCAAGAATATAACTACTATAATACTGCCCCTATATACAGGAATATAACTACTATAATACTGCCCCTATATACAAGAATATAACTGCTATAATACTGCTCCCATATACAAGAATATAACTACTATAATACTGCCCCCTATATACAAGAATATAACTGCTATAATACTGCTCCTATATACAAGAATATAACTACTATAATACTGCCTCCTATATACAAGAATATAACTACTATAATACTGCTCCTATATACAAGAATATAACTACTATAATACTGCCCCTATATATAATAATATAACTACTATAATACTGCTCCTATATACAAGAATATAACTACTATAATACTGCTCCTATATACAAGAATATAACTACTATAATACTGCTCCTATATACAAGAATATAACTACTATAATACTGCTCCTATATAAAAGAATATAACTACTATAATACTGCCTCCTATATACAAGAATATAACTACTATAATACTGCCCCTATATACAAGAATATAACTACTATAATACCGCTCCTATATACAAGAATATAACTACTATAATACTGCTCCTATATACAAGAATATAACTACTATAATACTGCCCCTATATACAAGAATATAACTACTATAATACTGCTCCTATATACAAGAATATAACTACTATAATACTGCTGTATATACAAGAATATAACTACTATAATACTGCTCCTATATACAAGAATATAACTACTATAATACTGCTTCTATATACAAGAATATAACTACTATGATATTGCTCCTATATACAAGAATATAACTACGATAATACTGCCCCCTATATACAAGAATATAACTACTATAATACTGCCCCCTATATACAAGAATATAACTACTATAATACTGCCCCCTATATACAAGAATATAACTACTATAATACTGCTCCTATATACAAGAATATAACTACTATAATACTGCCCCTATATACAAGAATATAACTACTATAATACTGCTCCTATATACAAGACTATAACTACTATAATACTGCCCCCTATATACAAGAATATAACTACTATAATACTGCCCCTATATACAAGAATATAACTACTATAATACTGCCCCCTATATACAAGAATACAACTACTATAATACTGCCCCTATATACAAGAATATAAATACTATAATACTACCCCTATATACAAGAATATAACTACTATTAGGGTATGTGCACACACACTAATTACGTCCGTAATTGACGGACGTATTTCTGCCGCAAATACCGGACCGAACACACTGCAGGGAGCCGGGCTCCTAGCATCATAGTTATGTACGATGCTAGGAGTCCCTGCCTCGCTGCAGGACAACTGTCACGTACTGTAATCATGTTTTCAGTACGGGACAGTTGTCCTGCAGCGAGGCAGGGACTCCTAGCATCGTACATAAGTATGATGCTAGGAGCCCGGTTCCCTGCACTGTGTTCGGTCCGGTACTTGCGGCCGAAATACGTCCGTGAATTACGGACGTAATTAGTGTGTGTGCACATACCCTAATACTGCCTCCTATGTATTTGTTTTTTATTTACATTCCCGGATTTATTGATCACATAAAGGATTTTGGACAGGGCAATATTTTCGGAAGGAAAAATCATTTAAAGGGGTATTTCCATCAGAGATATTTATGACATATCCACAGATAGATGTGGGTCCCACCTCTGAGGGTACCATCTCCAGAACGGGGCCCCCTCAATCCTGTTCTACTGCTCTGTGTTGTAGTTGAATCGTGTGATTTCCGATCATGAAGAAGAATAAAGTGTCGCTCGCTAGTCTACGCTGTCTACGTAAGTCCCATAGAACTGAATTGCAGTTACGTAAACAGCGCAGCTCATTCATGGTCGGAAATCACCTGCTTCAAGCACAACACAGAGCGGTAGAACAGGCTGAGGGGGCCCCGTTCTAGACATAGGACCCTCAGAGGTGGGACCCGCATTTGTCTGACATATCCTGTGGATAATTCATAAATGTCTCTGCTGGGAAAACCCCTTTAATTTTTCTCCACATTTCTGTTTCTATTTTTGATCTGTTTATAACGCATTAAATTGTAAACACATTTGTTGCGCCTCGTCCGCCGTGTTCCGGTGACATTCGCGTTTCCGCCATACTTGAACACAGGACGTGAGCGGATCTTGTGTTTGCAGAGATTCATGATCCTGACGATGTTCTGGAAATTATCAAGAAAATCCAGAGAGGACGATGCAAGTGCGTAATTGTGCCAGCACGGATTGCGTCATGGCTGCGCCGCCCGCTGGTAATCGCTTCTCGATGTGTAAATAGGAATGATACAATCCACATGGATAAACACTGCTAACCTGCTGGAACCGCAGCGCCGGGTTCACAACCTTGACTTTAATCCCCCATAAGTCTTAGGGGCTGATAGCCATGACATCTGTGTAACTGGACCCAGCGCGTCATTTATGGCCAACATCTATGTGACCACCCCAACCTCCCGTGCTGCGGAGCGGCGCATTTAACCCCCGTAACCCCAGAGCCCACGGGTCACATGAAATAAAACAAGATAAACACACAGAGATGTTGGTGTTTATTTCTCGCCTGTCATCCTGGGTTTACCTCGCAGGAACTTGATCTCCAGATTTTAGCAACAAACGGTTTCTGTCCATTCTGGCGTGAGAGCGCTGAGTAGTCAGGACGGGATTATACTACAGTGCATCGGTGTCCAAGAGGAAAATATAGGAAATAGTGTCCCCATGTAGCCAAAGTTTAATTTCCAGTGACTTTACCCACTCAGCCACTGGGGGCGCTGTGTACAGTGCAAAGTCTTCTGATTACAGGGGTGTGGCTAATTGGAGGGGAGTGGCTTAAAGTCAATCTCCACTTGCTGATTTCATAATTTGTCTTTATAGCGTTCGGAGCTCAGATTTTCTGATACACAACTCCAAATCCTCTGCATAAACACAGTATACATTATAAAATAAAGTAAATTATATATTTGAAGTTCGTTGTATAACAGTATGCAGTCATCTCTGGAGCTCCCCCTTGTGGTCACTGCAGGCTGCAGAATATCATGTAACTCTATGGGAGCTGTATATATCTGTATGTATTGAGCTCCCCCTAGTGGTGGCTGCAGGCAGCAGAATGTTATGTAACTCTATGGGAGCTGTATATATCTGTATGTAGTGAGCTCCCTCTAGTGGTGGCTGCAGGCAGCAGAATGTTATGTAACTCTATGGGAGCTGTATATATCTGTATGTAGTGAGCTCCCTCTAGTGGTGACTGCAGGTAGCAGATTGTTATCATGTATCTCTATGGGAGCTGTATATATCTGTATGTGTTGAGCTCCCCCTAGTGGTGGCTGCAGGCAGCAGAATGTTATGTAACTCTATGGGAGCTGTATATATCTGTATGTAGTGAGCTCCCTCTAGTGGTGGCTGCAGGCAGCAGAATGTTATGTAACTCTATGGGAGCTGTATATATCTGTATGTAGTGAGCTCCTTCTAGTGGTGACTGCAGACAGCAGAATGTTATCATGTAACTCTATGAGAGCTGTATATACCTGTATGTAGATAGTTCCCCCTAGTGGTGACTGCATGCAGATAGAATCGTATCATATAACTCTATTGGAGCTGTATATATCTGTATGTAGTGAGCTCCGACTAGTGGTGACTACAGGCAGCAGAATCTTATTATGTAACTCTATGGGAGCTGTATATATCTGTATGTAGTGAGCTCCCCCTAGTGGTGACTGCAGGCAGAAGAATGTTACGTAACGCTATGGGAGCTGTATATAATTGTATGTAGTGAGCTCCCCCTAGTGGTGACTGCATGCAGATAGAATCTTATTATATAACTCTATGGGAGCTGTATATATCTGTATTATAGTGAGCTCCCCCTAATGGTAGCTGCAGGTATAAAGAATCTTACCATGTGATTGTCTATGCAGAGGATTTGGAGCTATGTATCAGCTAAATTGAGCACTGACTGCTGTAAAGATAGATTCATTTCTAGTGACTCTACTCATTTGACCACTGGGGGCGCTGTTTGATAGCAAAAATGTGCACAGTGCAAGAAAATATTTAAAACAAAAAGTTCTGCAACTTTTTAATATAGTCTGTTTGCTATCAAAGAATAGGAACTTTATTGTGTACATCATGAGGCTCCTAATATTTCTCACAGCTTATGGTTTGCTACAATTGTATCCAGTTTAGACAATCTTCTGTGAGGTAAATAGCCTGGACTCCAGACTGATACATTTTACCAGCACCGATACATTGTAACAAACAATCAGGACAGGAGAGGGGTTTGTGCTGCTACTGTCTTTAGCTCATAGAGGTTTTTCTAGACTGATACATTGTAACAATTCCTTAGTTCTGCTATTTGGTAGGGCAAACCGGGCAGCGGTGTGCCAAGGGTGGGCTCAGGTCACATCACTCAATTAATAAGGGTGCCGGGGTTTGTAGGACTAATCGGTTTTGGGAAGCACCAACGTTTTGGACAAAATTTTTTGTTTTGTTTCTTTAATGCAGACCCCCTCCCCCTCCCCCACTTAGGGTGCTTGGGGTCAATTTCCCCATTAGAGGCCAAACTGCATGAAAGTAGAATCTTGGCCAAGTCCAAAGTTTATGAATAAGAAGCGGATTGTGTGTGTGGTCCTGAAACGTGAGCTGGTCCCGAGCCTCCTGCCGGGGATAACCGCCCTCCACTAGTGGAATATTGCAGATTTCATGGGGTTTGGAGGCGGCCGCCATCGCCTGCTGGATGAGGATTTCCAGCATCAGTCGCCTCATTCACCAGTAGATATTTACTCTCGCCCTCAGAGTCTCGCCCTGGACTGAGAAATGCTCACTGCTGATTGGCTACTGAATTCCACATTTTCATAGAACGTTATTTGTCCTACAAGGTCATTTCCCCCTAAAATCAGAAATCTGAAGGAAATCGAAATCCTTGCACCACCGCTTCCGTTTTATTCTGCATTTGTTCAGTGCCATCTGCTGCTGGGAAAGCTGGGTGACTACCAATGTGGCTGCTATTACAGGGGCTGCCAACCAGCTTTCCTATACCAGCGTCAGGGGGGATTTTATCTGCGGGACCCCATCGCCTCCATTTCTGGGAACATAATACAATCAGTGATGGAATCTTCTCCGTCCCATCTGGATCTGTCTGAGAATCCGCCGCCAGCGCCAACAAGATTCTTTGTGAAAGTCTCTGTACCAGTGCAAACTCCACAAAACCGGCGCACGGCTGCCAATAAGAGTCACCGGGGAGGGGGAAGGGGGCTCCTGTTTTTACAGTTACCAGGATTGGGTTTCCCAGGGTTCAGTCTGATGTCATGTCGCGTTCACAACTCCTACATATTGGGAAATCTTACACCTTCTCCGAGGATGAAACCCTTGGCAGGTGATTATTTTGTTTTCTCCTTGTGAGGAGCCATCTGCTCGTCTTACAGAAAACAGTGACATATTCTCTGCTGGCTGAGCGAGCGCCATCACCGTGTCTGCGCTGCGGCTGGCACACAGGCCCGTCAGATGAGGGGGAGAGAAACTGCACTCCCAAAAATAATACCAATTATGTATCAAATACGATATTGGAGGCCAAAACGCGCTCGCAGCGCAATCCGTGGTTACCATTATTGTATACAGAAGTCACTCAGCGCCCGTCACACCGTTCACACGTGTTCTGCTGCGGTAACCGGAGCGCGCACACGAGCAATGCAGCCGTTCATGTTATGTCTGACTCTGGAAAAGATGGGTGACAAGACACACGGCCCCCACCATAAATCCTGAGGAAGCTATAACGGCATGCACCAGTGGGGGGTCCCACATATTGCTTTATGGGCCCCTTATTTTATTCCCGCTGCTTATACTCTGTACAGAGATTGTCATCATTCACATCAGTCTCTGTCCCCAGGAGCTCACAATCTAGACACACTGGGGCCCATTTCATAGGAAGCCAATTACCTGTCAATATGTTTGTGGGGCGCTCTATGCCTGGGGGCTGGGCTCCTAGCTCTGTGACCCCCATATAAAATAATCCAGATCTCCGACCGACACCTCAGGGACAATGAGTGAATGACAAGTCATCGGTACTGCAGATAGGAGACCCCCAGTCCCCGGAGACAGTCGCTCACCATGCCTTCCCTTATTGTTATATTGGATGCACACGACCGTAAAAACACCCGTTATTGCGGGTCGTAATTACAACCCACAATAACGGGCCCATAGACTTCTGTTAGTCACGGGCACCTTCCCGTTTTCTCACGGGAAGGTGCCCGTGCCGTTAAAAAAATAGAACATGTTCTATTTTTTCATTTTACGGGCCGTGCTGCTAGACTTTATAATGGCAGCACGGCTCGCAAAAGCGGCCGGCTGCCCTTGGCCGCCCGTGCCCGGCCGTGCTCGTAATTACGAGTCGTAATTACGAGCACGGTCGTGTGCATGAGGGGAAGCGTCACATTGCATCAGTGAGGGGAGAAAGGAGGCGCCAGCAGATGTACAAGGTAACAATATAGCATGGGGCCAACTGGGGGCCACGTTACAGCCCTGATTTACTGCTTGGATGCCCCCAACAGTGACAGCTGCAGTGTCGGAGGATGCCAGCCCCACCCGGGTATCATCATTAGAAACTGCCACCACTCCATTATCATGTGACACCGGGCAGATTCCTGCTGGGGGCAATCAGCTGCTGAAAACTGTGCCCCCCCCCCTGCCGGGGGATGGAGGAGACCAGTGACTGTATACCCACATCACCCGACCATCTGTTACCAGGCGCCGATGCCCCCTGACACTGCAGACGGTGACAAGAAGGTCCCCCAATAATGCCACGGGGTAAGAGTAGCCCAATTACATGATGGGGATGTAGTGCGCTTCTCTGAGACGGTATCACACATGATAGGATTAGATACAGCGGCTCAGCAGACAGTATCACACATGATAGGATTAGATACAGCGGCTTAGCAGACAGTATCACACATGATAGGACTAGATACACAGCTCAGCAGACAGTATCACACATGCTAGGATTAGACACATGGCTCAGCAGGAAGTATCACATATGATAGGCTTAGATACACAGCTCAGCAGACAGTATCACACATGATAGGATTAGATACACAGCTCAGCAGACAATATCTCACATGATAGGATTAGATACACAGCTCAGCAGACAGTATCACACATGATAGGATTAGATACACAGGTCAGCAGACAGTATCACACATGATAGGATTAGATACAGCGGCTCAGCAGACAGTATCACACATGATAGGATTAGATACACAGCTCAGCAGACAGTATCACACATGATGGGATTAGATACACAGCTCAGCAGACAGTATCACACATGATAGGATTAGATACAGCGGCTCAGCAGGAAGTATCACACATGATAGGCTTAGATACACAGCTCAGCAGACAGTATCACACATGATAGGATTAGATACACAGCTCAGCAGACAATATCTCACATGATAGGATTAGATACACAGCTCAGCAGACAGTATCACACATGATAGGATTAGATACAGCGGCTCAGCAGACAGTATCACACATGATAGGATTAGATACAGCGGCTTAGCAGACAGTATCACACATGATAGGATTAGATACACAGCTCAGCAGACAGTATCACACATGCTAGGATTAGATACATGGCTCAGCAGGAAGTATCACATATGATAGGCTTAGATACACAGCTCAGCAGACAGTATCACACATGATAGGATTAGATACACAGCTCAGCAGACAATATCTCACATGATAGGATTAGATACACAGCTCAGCAGACAGTATCACACATGATAGGATTAGATACAGCGGCTCAGCAGACAGTATCACACATGATAGGATTAGATACACAGGTCAGCAGACAGTATCACACATGATGGGATTAGATACACAGCTCAGCAGACAGTATCACACATGATAGGATTAGATACAGCGGCTCAGCAGGAAGTATCACACATGATAGGCTTAGATACACAGCTCAGCAGACAGTATCACACATGATAGGATTAGATACACGGCTCAGCAGACAGTATCACACATGATAGGATTAGATACACAGCTCAGCAGACAATATCTCACATGATAGGATTAGATACACAGCTCAGCAGACAGTATCACACATGATAGGATTAGATACAGCGGCTCAGCAGACAGTATCACACATGATAGGATTAGATACACAGGTCAGCAGACAGTATCACACATGATAGGATTAGATACACAGCTCAGCAGACAGTATCACACATGATAGGATTAGATACAGCGGCTCAGCAGACAGTATCACACATGATAGGATTAGATACACAGCTCAGCAGACAGTATCACACATGATGGGATTAGATACACAGCTCAGCAGACAGTATCACACATGATAGGATTAGATACAGCGGCTCAGCAGACAGTATCACACATGACAGGATTAGATACACAGCTCAGCAGACAGTATCACACATGATAGGATTAGATACACAGCTCAGCGGACAGTATCACACATGATAGGATTAGATACACAGCTCAGAACTCAGTATCACACATGATAGGATTAGATACACAGCTCAGTAGACAGTATCACACATGATAGGATTAGATACAGCGGCTCAGCAGACAGTATCACACATGATAGGATTAGATACAGCGGCTCAGCAGACAGTATCACACATGATAGGATTAGATACACAGCTCAGCAGACAGTATCACACATGATAGGATTAGATACAGCGGCTCAGCAGACAGTATCACATGATAGGATTAGATACAGCGGCTCAGCAGACAGTATCACACAGGACAGGCTTAGATACATCAGTATCACATTCCGGACATATAAATTGGAAGCGCTGTACTTTTTACGTAGGATGAGAAATGCTCGGAATCGTCGTGTGATGTGGAATGAGGTACAGAATGTTTGTGCCCTCCGGTGAGGTAGGGGGCACACTGCAGGGCTTCATGAGAACGCAGGCCCCCTGGTCATCCCTGTGTTCTCACATCTCGCCCTCTGGATGTAACTGGATCCACTAATGTTTTTGGGCTGATTGAGGCCAAAAACAACTTCTCTCCCATCCAACTGGGACAAGTAACAGACAGGGGCTTTGGGCAGTCAGTGATGGCCATGTCCTCCCCTGATCTACTGACCCAATGTTCATCGCCGCTGAGCATATCCCAGTGCTGGGGTCCTGTCCCCCTTTAGCTGCGGGGCTGTGGTCCTGGCCCCATTGTTATGTTAGTAGAGGACACCCATGTGGTGCTTCCTCCCAGATAACACCAGGAGCTGGGCCGCTGTGATGTGGCTCTATATAAACAGGTGAGGTGTGTGTCCTGCATGTAAATACAGGAATATCTGCAGAGTTATCAGCGCACATCACATCCCCGCCGGCGTTTGATGTGTCCCCTCTGATCCGACTGCGTGCGCTGCAAAGCCAAGGACAATAATGACTTTATTAATTGGCAAGTTATGGGATTAATTACAGTCTTGTGAAAATAGGATGAATAATGACCCCATGTAAACTCAACGCACTCATACACTCACATAACTACAAAGACACAACCATGCTCACACACTCACATATACACAAAGATACAACCATGCTAATACACTCACATAACTTCAAAGATACAACCATGCTCACACACTCACATATACACAAAGATACAACCATGCTAATACACTCACATAACTACAAAGACACAACCATGCTCACACACTCACATATACACAAAGATACAACCATGCTAATACACTCACATAACTACAAAGATACAACCATGCTCACACACTCACATATACACAAAGATACAACCATGCTAATACACTCACATAACTTCAAAGATACAACCATGCTCACACACTCACATATACACAAAGATACAACCATGCTAATACACTCACATAACTACAAAGATACAACCATGCTCACACACTCACATAACTACAAAGATACAACCATGCTCATACACTCACATAACTACAAAGATACAACCATGCTCACACACTCACATAACTACAAAGATACAACCATGCTCACACACTCACATATACACAAAGATACAACCATGCTAATACACTCACATATACACAAAGATACAACCATGCTCATACACTCACATAACTACAAAGATACAACCATGCTCACACACTCACATAACTACAAAGATACAACCATGCTCACACACTCACATATACACAAAGATACAACCATGCTCATACACTCACATATACACAAAGATACAACCATGCTCATACACTCACATATACACAAAGATACAACCATGCTCATACACTCACATAACTACAAAGATACAACCATGCTCATACACTCACATATACACAAAGATACAACCATGCTCATACACTCACATATACACAAAGATACAACCATGCTCATACACTCACATATACACAAAGATACAACCATGCTCATACACTCACATATACACAAAGATATAACCATGCTCATACACTCACATATACACAAAGATACAACCATGCTCATACACTCACATATACACAAAGATACAACCATGCTAATACACTCACATATACACAGAGATACAACCATGCTAATACACTCACATATACACAAAGATACAACCATGCTCACACACTCACATATGCACAAAGATACAACCATGCTAATACACTCACATATACACAGAGATACAACCATGCTCATACACTCACATATACACAGAGATACAACCATGCTAATACACTCACATATACACAAAGATACAACCATGCTAATACACTCACATGTACACAGAGATACAACCATGCTCATACACTCACATATACACAAAGATACAACCATGCTCATACACTCACATATACACAAAGATACAACCATGCTCATACACTCACATATACACAAAGATACAACCATGCTCATACACTCACATATACACAAAGATACAACCATGCTCATACACTCACATATACACAAAGATACAACCATGCTCATACACTCACATATACACAAAGATACAACCATGCTCATACACTCACATATACACAGAGATACAACCATGCTAATACACTCACATGTACACAGAGATACAACCATGCTCATACACTCACATATACACAAAGATACAACCATGCTCATACACTCACATATACACAAAGATACAACCATGCTCATACACTCACATATACACAAAGATACAACCATGCTCATACACTAACATATACACAGAGATACAACCATGCTCATACACTCACATATACACAAAGATACAACCATGCTCATACACTCACATATACACAAAGATACAACCATGCTCATACACTCACATATACAGAAAGATACAACCATGCTCAC
Organism: Rhinoderma darwinii; assembly: GCF_050947455.1. NCBI lineage: Eukaryota > Metazoa > Chordata > Amphibia > Anura > Rhinodermatidae > Rhinoderma > Rhinoderma darwinii. The sequence goes on from NW_027463970.1 coordinate 57,900, forward strand.
ACACTCACATATACACAAAGATACAACCATGCTAATATACTCACATATACACAAAGATACAACCATGCTCATACACTCACATATACACAGAGATACAACCATGCTAATACACTCACATATACACAAAGATACAACCATGCTCATACACTCACATATACACAGAGATACAACCATGCTAATATACTCACATATACACAGATACAACCATGCTCATACACTCACATATACACAGAGATACAACCATGCTAATACACTCACATATACACATAGATACAACCATGCTAATACACTCACATATACACAAAGATACAACCATGCTCATACACTCACATATACACAGAGATACAACCATGCTAATACACTCACATATACACAAAGATACAACCATGCTCATACACTCACATATACACAGAGATACAACCATGCGAATACATTCACATATACACAAAGATACAACCATGCTCACACACTCACATATACACAGAGATACAACCATGCTCATACACTTACATATACACAAGCATACAACCATGCTCATACACTCACATAACTACAAAGATACAACCATGCTCACACACTCACATATACACAAAGATGCAACCATGCTCATACACTCACATAACTACAAAGATACAACCATGCTAATATACTCACATATACACAAAGATACAACCATGCTCACACACTCACATAACTACAAAGATACAACCATGCTCATACACTCACATATACACAAAGATACAACCATGCTCATACATTCACATATACACAGAGATACAACCATGCTCATACACTCATATACACAAAGATACAACCATGCTCATACACTCACATATACACAGAGATACAACCATGCTAATACACTCACATATACACAAAGATACAACCATGCTCATACACTAACATATACACAAAGATACAACCATGCTCACACACTCACATATACACAAAGATACAACCATGCTCATACACTCACATATACACAAAGATACAACCATGCTCATACACTCACATATACACAGAGATACAACCATGCTAATACACTCACATATACACAAAGATACAACCATGCTCATACGCTAACATATACACAAAGATACAACCATGCTAATATACTCACATATACACAGAGATACAACCATGCTAATACACTCACATATACACAAAGATACAACCATGCTCATACACTCACATATACACAGAGATACAACCATGCTCATACACTCACATATACACAGATACAACTATGCTCATACACTCACATATACACAAAGATACAACCATGCTCATACACTCACATATACACACTGTTGCAGCCGTGCTCATACACTCACATATACACAGAGATACAACCATGCTCATACACTCACATATACACAGATACAACTATGCTCATACACTCACATATACACAAAGATACAACCATGCTCATACACTCACATATACACACTGTTGCAGCCGTGCTCATACCCACATATACATTCTGGTACAGCCGTGTTAATATATTTGCATATAAACACTTGTTTGACCTACTGTCTTCTTATGAGTCTGAGAATTAGCTCTTTCTCCTACTAGGAGGTATTTTCTTTCCATTAACCTCACCTTTAATGTTAATATCAGCAGTGAGCGGAGTTGCCCTTTATAACCATTATGCCCTTGGAGACCTTTACTCTATTTATTGATATGAGATCATTCTTCAGACAGCAGTATTATTGCTCATACACTAACATATACACAAAGATACAACCATGCTCACACACTCACATATACACAAAGATACAGCAATGCTCATACACTCACATATACACAAAGATACAACCATGCTCATACACTCACATATACACAGAGATACAACCATGCTAATACACTCACATATACACAAAGATACAACCATGCTCATACACTAACATATACACAGAGATACAACCATGCTCATACACTCACATATACACAGAGATACAACCATGCTAATACACTCACATATACACAGATACAACTATGCTCATACACTCACATATACACAGATACAACCATGCTCATACACTAACATATACACAGAGATACAACCATGCTCATACACTCACATATACACAGATACAACTATGCTCATACACTCACATATACACAAAGATACAACCATGCTCATACACTCACATATACACAAAGATACAACCATGCTCATACACTCACATATACACAGAGATACAACCATGCTAATACACTCACATATACACAAAGATACAACCATGCTCATACACTAACATATACACAGAGATACAACCATGCTCATACACTCACATATACACAGATACAACTATGCTCATACACTCACATATACACAAAGATACAACCATGCTCATACACTCACATATACACAAAGATACAACCATGCTCATACACTCACATATACACACTGTTGCAGCCGTGCTCATACCCACATATACATTCTGGTACAGCCGTGTTAATATATTTGCATATAAACACTTGTTTGACCTACTGTCTTCTTATGTGGTGGAGGGTCCTGTGGTCCCCCTTCAGCATTGAGGGCCAGTGTGGGATTGTAATCTATATACCGCCGATAGTAATGTCACTGAGTCTGAGAATTAGCTCTTTCTCCTACTAGGAGGTATTTTCTTTCCATCAACCTCACCTTTAATGTTAATATCAGCAGTGAGCGGAGTTGCCCTTTATAACCATTATGCCCTTGGAGACCTTTACTCTATTTATTGATATGAGATCATTCTTCAGACACAGTATTATTCCCTCTCAGCAGGACCCTCTGCAATATATTCCTGAGCTGAGCCAAGCGCTGCGCTGCACCCACAGTTCATCTGGGGAGAGGGAGCGGAGAACCTGATATTCTGGTGTATAATCAGCCATTTCCAGGAGGTTCCAGGAGCGCCGAGGTGGAAAAGCCGCTTCCAATCAGATACAAAATATCTTACTCTGCCCCACAAGCCCCAGGGTGGGCAGAGGTCTTACTGACCACAATGTCGCCCACTTCACCCAGTCCTATTCAAAGTGGTTCTCCTGGAAGGAAAAGGGACGACTCACAGATATTCCAGGGACTGTCAGAACCTGCAAAACCCTGAAATTATCTGAAGGAGCCCAAAGTATAAAGACAAATTGTCCTCCTACAAACCCTCTGTGTAATGCCCGGGCGCAGCATCTTGATGCAATAGTGGGGGCGCCCTCATATGTTACATACCGTATGTCATCTATACTCTACAGCTAAGAGCCCTGGTGATTGCCCACATCCATGAAAATCAAAGGGCGTGCATTCATTTCAGACCCATTTCATGGTGAGGGGTCCTAAAAGTGGGAGGACACACCCTGGGAGACCTGCAATTTATGTAAATAAAGCTTTATCATTATAGAATGAAAAGTTCTGCAACCTTCTAATACACTTTGCGTCTTAATTCCTTGCTGTTTCCAACAACCATGCTTGCTGTCAGTGAATTAATGCATCATTGATTACGTTAAGATGCTGAAAACTGTACAGCTTTAATGGATAGGCTGCATTCTCAGTGATGTCACCGCTGCTCTCTAGTGAATGGATAGGCTGCATTCTCAGTGATGTCGCTGCTGCTCTCTAGTGAATGGATAGGATGCATTCTCAGTGATGTCACCGCTGCTCTCTAGTGAATGGATAGGCTGCATTCTCAGTGATGTCACCGCTGCTCTCTAGTGAATGGATAGGCTGCATTCTCAGTGATGTCACCGCTGCTCTCTAGTGATTGGATAGGCTGCATTCTCAGTGATGTCACCGCTGCTCTCTAGTGAATGGATAGGCTGTATTCTCAGTGATGTCACCGCTGCTCTCTAGTGAATGGATAGGCTGCGTTCTCAGTGATGTCACCGCTGCTCTCTAGTGAATGGATAGGCTGCGTTCTCAGTGATGTCACCGCTGCTCTCTAGTGATTGGATAGGCTGCATTCTCAGTGATGTCACCGCTGCTCTCTAGTGATTGGATAGGCTGCATTCTCAGTGATGTCACCGCTGCTCTCTAGTGAATGGATAGGCTGTATTCTCAGTGATGTCACCGCTACTCTCTAGTGAATGGATAGGCTGCATTCTCAGTGATGTCACCGCTGCTCTCTAGTGAATGGATAGGCTGCGTTCTCAGTGATGTCACCGCTGCTCTCTAGTGAATGGATAGGCGGCATTCTCAGTGATGTCACCGCTGCTCTCTAGTGAATGGATAGGCTGCGTTCTCAGTGATGTCACCGCTGCTCTCTAGTGATTGGATAGGCTGCATTCTCAGTGATGTCACCGCTGCTCTCTAGTGAATGGATAGGCTGCATTCTCAGTGATGTCACCGCTGCTCTCTAGTGAATGGATAGGCTGTATTCTCAGTAATGTCACCGCTACTCTCTAGTGAATGGATAGGCTGCATTCTCAGTGATGTCACCGCTGCTCTCTAGTGAATGGATAGGCTGCGTTCTCAGTGATGTCACCGCTGCTCTCTAGTGAATGGATAGGCGGCATTCTCAGTGATGTCACCGCTGCTCTCTAGTGAATGGATAGGCTGCGTTCTCAGTGATGTCACCGCTGCTCTCTAGTGATTGGATAGGCTGCATTCTCAGTGATGTCACCGCTGCTCTCTAGTGAATGGATAGGCTGCATTCTCAGTGATGTCACCGCTGCTCTCTAGTGAATGGATAGGCTGTATTCTCAGTGATGTCACCGCTGCGCTCTAGTGAATGGATAGGCTGAATTCTCAGTGATGTCACCGCTGCTCTCTAGTGAATGGATAGGCTGAATTCTCAGTGATGTCACCGCTGTTCTCTAGTGAATGGATAGGCTGAATTCTCAGTGGTGTCACCGCTGCTCTCTAGTGAATGATTAGGCTGCATTCTCAGTGATGTCACCGCTGCTCTCTAGTGAATGGATAGGCTGTATTCTCAGTGATGTCACCGCTGCTCTCTAGTGAATGGATAGGCGGCATTCTCAGTAAGGTCACCGCTGCTCTCTAGTGAATGGATAGGCGGCATTCTCAGTGGTGAGGGGTGTTGGGGAATTCGTTTCATTTCCCATATGTTAGTTTCCTGCTCTGGTTTTACTCAATCTTTACAGACAGAACTTCATTGTTGATTAAGACAGATCGGGAATTCAAATCTTTTTTCTTTTTCTCATTTTTCTGATTTCCTGGGGAAGATTGGGTGGAAAGACTCCGCTAATAACATCATTTGTCAACGTCACATTATGCACAGATTACATGTGGTAGCGCCATCTGCAGCGTGTGATTGACCCGCTGGATGGAGGAGCAGATCATTGCCAGATGTCACAATTACTGGAGAGGACGAGCAGGTGGATTCCTGGTTTATACAAATGGTACCAGAGCCAGTGATACCCAAGACAAAGCTGGTACAATGCCCCCCCCCCCAGCAGCGTGCCCACTTGTCAATCAACTTTCCTGATGGTCCAGTGGATAATGTATAGTCCCCGGCATCCAATGCCGTGCTCAGTATATTACCAGAGGTGCCCGCCTCAAAGACGACCCTCCACCTCTACTGACCTCTCTTTTATAGTATATAATTGTATTCACCATAAAAATGCCAGAACATCTTCCCTAGGACTCTGTGTTTTGCTGTTCCTCCGTTATTCCTACTGGAAATTTATGAATAAATTTACGAACAGGTGTTACTATTCCCCTTGTCAAAGCGGTGTGTCCCTTCACATTTGACAACGTCAGCACTGATTGGACAATGTCGAACTGTGAATCTGCACAACCCCAACAGGTAACGCCCAGCTGTCAATTTATTCACAAATTTCTAGGAACGACAAAACATAAAGTCCTACGAATTGATGCTCCAGATTTGTTATTTTCTGAGGAATCCAATTATTTACTAAAACAGACACGTCAGGAGAGGGTCCCCTTTAAATGGCTCCTCCGGCTTTATGTAAATGAAGCTCGATCTTTGTTTTATTAAAAGTTTTGAAACTTTTTAATATACTTTGTGATTAAATATTGCAACATTTTCAAGATCTCTGCTTGCTGTCAGTAAATGAGAACATTTTTGTTTACATTCAGAGACCAAAAACCAGTCCTTACATAATAGTTCTCACAGCTGAGGGTTTGTTACATTTATATAAACTTTATTCTGAGTCCTCCACCAATTTATACTTTGCACTTCTCCTTTCACTGGGTGGTACCTATGGCCCTGTTCACCCTCAACTGGTTTATGAATCAAATACTAGATTTGCAGTGAAGACTGACACACAGGAAAATGAAATCATGAGCGTGGGTGAATTTTTCAATGATACGGGGACTGCAATGATGACTATTCGTGATTGTCACCCAGGATCTATTTTGGACTGATACTTTGGGGTGCTTTTATGGTGTAAGGGGTGAAATAATTGCGTCGTCCCTCCACTCCTTTTCTGTACATGCTCGGAGGGTAATTACGGCCGGGTCGCCGTTAGGGGAGAGGAGGGAGCGCGGAGCAGAGAGTGCCAGGCTGCGCACAGTAGTCCCAGTGTTTGCTCTGGTTAAACCCTTTTTATCTGGCCTCCATAAACACAGGCCTCTTTATGATATAAAACACATTTAGCTGTCACGGTCGGCCCTTGATTTATGGCGCTGAGGTGTCCCTGAGTGGCTGACGGCTCGCGCTGCTTATTTTGGCAGGTGAGATCATTCAAGTTCCCGACAAACTGAAGGAACGTCTCACACCCGCGACAAAAGGTTAATGATTTTTTTCTTGTTGAAATGGGGTTTTTGTGGCAGTGCCATTTATGACCCCGATTACAAATCAAAATAAATGAGCTTTATCCGCAAGACGAGGATCTGCTGCAAAACAGGGAACCGCCGCCCCATCAGCCGGTCATGTGATCGCATTGAAGGGGAAGTTCCGCCGTTTTACTTTGTAAAATAAATTTGACTTTCAGTTTAAGACCCGGGCGGTACCGAAGGGCAAGACAAACAAGATCCTCATCCGCATCACTGGGGAGATTACATATATACTGGAGACGTCACAGGGTCACATTATGCACAGTCGTAGCACAGGTATAACACAGGTGTAGCACAGGTATAACACAGGTGTAGCACAGGTATAACACAGGTGTAGCACAGGTATAACACAGGTGTAGCACAGGTATAACACAGGTGTAGCACAGGTATAACACAGGTGTAGCACAGGTATGACTCAGGTGTAGCACAGGTATAACACAGGTGTAGCACAGGTATAACACAGGTGTAGCACAGGTATAACACAGGTGTAGCACAGGTATAACACAGGTGTAGCACAGGTATAACACAGGTGTAGCACAGGTATGACTCAGGTGTAGCACAGGTATAACACAGGTGTAGCACAGGCATAGCACAGGCGTGGATACACCAAAGTGGTTTGTGGACATCCCCTCCTGCCACCCAACACTTGGGGAACATGCCCTGCTTGCCCTTCTCACAGTTTCACCCCAAAGCAGAAAAATGACTTTGTTTCCAACCTGAACTGATAAAAATACAAGTAGGGACTGTTGATCCCTATAGATATGGGTTTGTCCAGACAGGGACTGTGTAATTCATTATCAGGTTACAATCTCAGGGTTCTCTCATCAGGTGCAGCGCTGTCTATATGTCCTCTCGGGGTATGTGGAAGACATAGAGGGGGGTCACCCGCTGCGTACATCTGACGGCTGCGCAGACATCAGGATAGATACCGGTGCTCGTGCTGGGACAACCCTGTAAAGAGGGATTTATAACTTGAGGACCAGTAATCCCTATGTTACATTTTATTTGTGGATGAAAAAGAACTGGAAAATGAAGAAACTGTAGTAGAAGCCAAGAAATCAGAACCAAGCACCCCCCCCCCCATAGCTCCAGTGCTGGGGGGCAGCGGCCATCTTGCTCTGACGGTAGAGCGGTGTCAGCACATGGCGCCAGAAATTTTGATGAATGGTAATGACGCTTCCGTATCACCACGAGGGCGTCAACATCCGGATATGATGCTTATTGATCGTGGTTTGCGTTGCTTCAGAGCTAATTGGCGCGATACAGAATGGCCGCCGGGGGGGAGGGGTTCTTCATCTTGTTTTCCCTCATTTTCCTCGCCGGATTGTCCGTGAGTCCTGTGGGTCCCATCCAGCGGCTGATTCATTACTGCGAGACTAAAGTGATAATAAAATATCCTGATGACATCAGTCCGGGCTCAGTCTGGGAAGTGCGCTGGGTGCCGGGGGATTTGCGGCTGTACGTTGATGAATTTGCACATCAGCGGCCGATAATTCTCCCATGCTGGGAACGTGCAGTTTGGCAGAATTTACTGGTGCAGTGGGAACAGTTTATTTGGATCAGCTCATGCTGATGAGGAGCGTTATTACCACGAGTGATGGGCAGAACATTCATCAACTGCCCCGTCTGGAACGTATTATCTCGGAAATCCCAAACCCACTGCTCTATGGGGTGAATTAACTGCAATTGTAGCGGAGATTAGAAGCTTCTCTACAAACTCCGGGGTCACGTCCCCAACACCTCAGGGAGAGGGGAGAGGGGAGAGAGGGGGAAGAGGAGAGAGGGGAGGGGGAAGAGGGGAAGAGAGAGAGGGGGGAGAGGGGAGGGGGAAGAGGAGAGAGGGGAGAGGGGAGGGGGAAGAGGGGAGGAGAGAGAGAGGGGGAGAGGGGAGAGCGGAGGGGGAAGAGGGGAGGAGGGGAGAGGGGGAAGAGGAGAGGGGGGAGAGGGGGAAGAGGGGAGGAGGGGAGAGGGGGAAGAGGAGAGGGGGAAGAGGGGGAGAGGGGACGTTCACGTCACGGAACTGCTCTCTCCGCATAGGGAAGACTAAATGGATGGAAAACCCTCCGCAGGACTAATACAAGCCTGAGCCGTCTCCAGAGGGAAATCTAGAAAGTGGAGGATGACTTCAGTCGGCACTACGCGCTCCGCATTCACTGCCCCTCCAATATCCCAGTAATCACTGACTGCCCCTCACCTCTGGAGCAGGGCCCCCATATCCGCTGCTGTGCCTGCTGCCCTGGTACTTAGCGACACGGGGCACTGCCTTGCTGTGGAATTCCTATTTTTTTCAGTGGAAATCATAGTGAAGCACAAGTATTAATATGTTGTGTGAACAGTGGCGTAAAAATTCAGTAATTGTGACAACTTCATGGAGACTGGTGGAAAAATGTTATAAATGAGTTACAAATGGTAATCGTGTCATCTACGGTGGATGGAACCCATATATTATAGGAGCACGTATGATGGATGTATGGATCAATGCAAGAGTAACGGTCCCCAATACAAGAGTAACGGTCCCCAATACAAGAGTAACAGTCCCCAATACAAGAGTAACGGTCCCCAATACAAGAGTAACGGTCCCCAATACAAGAGTAACGGTCCCCAATACAAGAGTAACGGTCCCCAATACAAGAGTAACATTCCCCAATACAAGAGTAACAGTCCCCAATACAAGAGTAACGGTCCCCAATACAAGAGTAACAGTCCCCAATACAAGAGTAACGGTCCCCAATACAAGAGTAGCAGTCCCCAATACAAGAGTAACATTCCCCAATACAAGAGTAACAGTCCCCAATACAAGAGTAACGGTCCCCAATACAAGAGTAACAGTCCCCAATACAAGAGTAACGGTCCCCTATACAAGAGTAACGGTCCCCAATACAAGAGTAGCAGTCCCCAATACAAGAGTAACATTCCCCAATACAAGAGTAACAGTCCCCAATACAACTTTGACCAATTCGAGAGAAACATTTCTCAATATAAGAGTAACAGTCACAAATACAAGAGTAATATTGATGAATACAAGAAGCCCCCGCCCCCACCTACCTCGTGACATTTATAACACTGGTACCCCCTGATGTGGCAGATGAGCCTTGGGCCCCCTCAGGATCCAGGGCCCGGGTGCAGCTGCTTCCTCGGCCCCTCTATTACTCTGCCCCTGATTATACTGATTTTTGCTAGAATCTCCCGGGACTAATCTTGGCATCACGGGTTTACTATTACTGTCTTTGCGTTTCGGTTATGGCGATTCTTGCGCCATTTTTCTTGGCGCATATATTGTTGGCCAAATTTATAAACATGTGCGCCAGAGAGAACCTTGATTTGCCAGCGCTCGCCACGTCGGGTCACATGCTTAGAATATGGCGGTGGATTTGTTGTTATAAAATGCGCCAGATTTTTCACTGCCGCCCGTTTTGTGTCTCAGAATACTGGTCTAAAGTATAACACCCAATAGGGGGTGTAATGAAGGGAGCGAAGTCTAACGTGCGCCAAGATAAGCGAAAAATATCGAACATAGTGCAGGGCATTGAATAATTTGGCGCATCAGCCGCGCACCCATCGATTAAGGCTCTGTCTTTAACCCATTATTATCACATCTGCCCCATAGTTCTGGGAGAACGTTTTTGCCTCTTTTTCCTATAATTGCATATTTGTCGCTTTAAGGCCGCGTTCCCACGAAGCGTAAAACACCAGAATTGTGTGCAGAAATTCCGCAGCATTTAAGGAGCAGCAAAGTGGATGAGATTTAGTAAATCTCCGGCCCGCACTGCGGGAAAAAAACCGCAACGTAAACGTTAATAAATTGACCTGCGGTGCGGAATTTAAATCCATGTCAGTTTGCGCTGCGTTTTCCTTGATTTTCCGTTGCGGTTTTCCACATTGAATTCAATAGGGATGCAAAACCCGCAAACAGAAAGTCAAGCGTTGCGACTTTTGCGGAGTAATCGCAGCCATTCCGCTGCAAAAATCGCAACTCAGGAAAAAAAACATCATACTTACCCAGAACTCTCTCTCCTTCTTCCTGCAGTCCGGCCTCCTGTGATGACGTTTCATCCCATGTGACACAGCAGCCAATCACAGGCTAATCACAGGCTATAGCGTCATCACATGGCCTACAATGTCATCGTAGGAGTCCGGACTACGCGCAGAGAAGACGTTCATAAGTAAGTATCGAAAAAAAAATTTCCGACAAAAAATTGCACTGTGATTTTTTAGTGCGGAAGGTGCTGCAGGTTCCAGGTTGGATGCGCTGTGTGAGTTTTACGCAGCGTGTCCGACCCGCGGGAACCCGGCCTGACAGCGATCCGGCAGCACCCATATCACCTGTGTCACTGCCCTGCACTTCACTCACTGCTTCCTAGAATTGGAGCTTCCACATCACCGATACTTTGTGGGTATTTGTGATTGACAGCTCCCTATCCTCTGGTATTTTTGGGATCAGTAAATAACACCCTCGGCCCCCTCCCCTCCAGATGGCGGCCCCCTCCCCTCCAGGTGGCGGCCCTCTCCCCTCCCCTCCAGGTGGCGGCCCTCTCCCCTCCAGGTGGCGGCCCTCTCCCCTCCCCTCCAGGTGGCGGCCCTCTCCCCTCCCCTCCAGGTGGCGGCCCCCTCCCCTCCAGGTGGCGGCTCCCGGCACAGCGGCTGTTTTGTTCCTGGGCTGAGCGTAGCCGCAGCTTCACCTCTGTTTCTCGCTCTTTACGTTCCTCACAGGCCAATGACATCTGTTTTTTCTGTCCTCGTGTTTTCAGTAGTGACACCAGCGCAGCGCGGCTTCCCGCGATCTCGCCGTCACCTGGTTCCTATTACGCATCGTCCAATATAACGCAGAAGTAACAGAGTCGGCAGTGTGTTCATCACGGAGGTTCTCAGCCCTCCCCATGTGGTTTAATTTACTTATCAGCCGCCCATCCCTCCTGTAGTATAAACCACATTCCGCACTTCACCGCGAAGGCGATAGTGACAGACACGGGAGGACGTCAGCAATTGCACCGGGAGGAGGGGGGTTATTAGTTATATCAGGTTCACCCCCCCCCCTGAGAACAATACACAACTCTCATCATTGTATACGGAAAAGTTCTGCAGTTTTCTCATACACGTTGTGTTTCAGTTCCTCACCATTGTCAGGATCTCTGCTTGCTGACAGGAAATGGTAATCTTCTATAATAAAACCACTGAAATCCTGTACAGACCTAAGGGTATGTTCACACAAGGGCGTCCGTTACGGCTGAAATTACGGGGATGTTTCAGCCTGAAACATTTGACAGCGGCGCGTAAATTACGCCTCGTGTGAACAGACAAACGTCTGTCCATTGCTTTCAATGGGCAGATGTTTGTCAGCGCTATTGAGGCGCTATTTTCAGACGTAATTCGGGGCAAAAACGCCTGAATTACGTCCGTAAATAGGCCGTGTGAACATACCCTAATACTTCTCACAGCTGAGGTTTTGTAAATGGTATCCAGTCTAGACAATTCTCTATTAGCCAAACAGCCGGGACTCCAGACTGATAGCATTTATCTGCACTGATACATTGTAACAAACTCATGACAATAGAGAAATTTGTACTGTTGTTAGGTTCGGCTCACAGAGGATTGTCTAGACTGGATACATTGTAACAAAATCTTAGCGGTGAGAAATATTAGATCAATGTTTCCATTACTTGATAGCAAGCAGAGTTCTTGATAATGGTGCGCAATTGAATCACAATGGAGGGATTTAACGACTGGTTTTTGCCACTTTTGTGGTGTAAAAAGGCGGCTCATTTTGGCGTACCCCCTATTTGTGCTAAAATGTTAAACTTTTTTTTTCTCTTGTCTTAACTTGAAGGGGCACCAATGAATCAACATATTAATATTTATAGCGCAAATCTACTCCTTCTCGCTAGGACAGTCCAAGATGCTCCAGATCTAATTATAGGCATGTGTATAAAAATTCAAAAATAGTGCCACACCGGTCCACAGGTTGTGTCTGGTATTGCAGCTCATTCACTTCAATGGAGTTGGGCTGCAATACCGACACAACCCTTGGACAGGAGTGGCGCTGTTTCTGGAAGAGAGCCGCCATGTCTTTCTTATTGTGGTGATCCCTGTAAATCTTACCACTGCTGTAGTTCGTTCCTGTGTACTCCGGGTAGACGACACATTCATTAGGCGCAGAACGTACGAGGCGTTGACTCCGCGTCACCTCATCACTCAGCAGCGCCGGCTCCGCTTCACGTGTTTGACTTTTCCTTTACAACGGCTGCTAACAAATGATGAAACTATTAACCCTCATCATCCGTCTATGTGATAATGACAGTGAAATGATGAGGATCCAGGAACATGAATTGTCAGTTACAATGTATCAGTCAGGAGAGCCCCAATAATAACAATGTAACAATAGACAATCCGCCATCCCAGCGCTGGCACCGGGCGGCACCGATGTGGAAGCTGCCGCCCAGGAATCCCTCAAACATCCCCCACTGATAAAGATCTCTACAGTGAGATCAGTCCTGTCTGTTTCTGGGAAAGCTGGGTGACCGCCAATATGGCCCCATACAGCGTACATAGGGGTTCCTGGACTTATAGGGGCAGGGAATGTGTCTCTACATAGGAAGGTGGGAAAGCTGAGTGCCGCTTAGTCTCTGGGAAAGCTGGGTGACAAGCAATACATTACTGGTCCCACAGGAGCAGCCACCCAGCTGTCCCGGAGTCCTGATAGTCTTCTGTTTATACCTATGCGGGGACATGTCGCTGTATAACTAGACAGATTAGTTGCTCCTGAGAATACTGTGTGATAACCAGTCTGATGATAACCCGCCCACACAGCTTTCCCAGTCTCCTGAATGGCGACTCTCCATAGTCATGCTGTGATATAGGAGCAGGGGATGTATCTGATCATCTCTTCATATCCATACTTACTGTGTCCTCCTATAGCTCTGCTCATCCTGAGCCGCCTGGTTCATGAATAGAATACCAGAACTACAGTAAATACTGACACACAAGCAGAGTAGCAGCAAGGAAGATCTATCAGTTGGACTAGACTACAGCTGTAATGGCAGCTCTATTGGTTGTCACCCAGCTTTCCCAGACTCCTGAAATCTGTCTAGTTCTAGATCTCTACATCCGTTTCTTGCACACTGCTGACTTTCAGGATTGATTTTTTTTGCTTTTCAGGGGTGTGATGAAGGTGACCCCATGTGGGAGCAGTAACAGCCGCCGTATTGGTTGTCACCCAGCTTTCCCAGAAACAGCTGAATGGAATTTATTTTGGACATGAGCGGAGGACTGACAGTCACGGGGGGTTCTTTAAACATTGCTGCTCCTGTCTGTGCTGCGGCAGTGGAAGGGTTAGCAGCGATTGCTGCGTTCTCTTTCCTCCGGAGCTGCGGTCGTCTGGAGATCTGATCCTCAGTGAAAGGTCTTTTTTGTGCTGGAGTCTTTCTTCTGTGAGTTTCCGCCTTCCTCTCTGCCCGCAACTTCATCTCTGCAGCCAAGATTCCCCCGGCTCAGCATGTTTTATAAGACGAGTGGTGGAATGCACAGCGCTGGCGTTTTATGTCGGTCCCTCCGCCCCGGACGTACGGCGCACCGGCCCTAATTACCAGGACGCTGGAGTCGGTGCTGGAGACCCCGCTGCTCCCATGTGAAGCCCTTTATGTGCAGCTCGTGGGCTCTGACATGGATTTCACTGGACTCTTTGTTCCACTGCAGCAAAAACGCAGCCGGGGCCCCGATATAAAGTGAATATACACAAAACCATTATCACAGGGGCCAATGTCGAACTACAAGTCCCAGAAGAGATCAAACCCTCACATAGATCACATCGATCACATCGATCACATAGACGTAGATCACATAGATCACATAGACATAGATCACATCGATCACATAGACATAGATCACATAGACATAGATCACATAGATCACATAGATGTCAGTCACACATGCTGCACTCATACTGGGGAATAAAGCCTCATCAATGTATCATCAACCGTTCCGCGGCTTTCCAATAGACTTTGTGTACTCTGCATTCTGTCAGTGAATGGGAATATTCTTGTTTAGATCCAGAGACTGGAAATCCGCTCAGACCTAATACTTCTCACAGCTGAGGGGTTGCTACAATATATCCAATCTGGACAATCCTGTATGAGCTAAACAGCCTGGACTGCAGATTGATACATTTTACCTGCGCTGATACATTGTAACAAACGATCAGGACAGGAGAGAGATTTGTGCTGTGTTTATCTCACAGAGGATTGTCTAGACTGGATACAATTGGTGCAAACCCTCAGCTGTGAAAGTATAAGGTCAGGACTAGAGATGAGCGAATCAATTTTACATGAATCCAATTTGTCCTAATTTCCCAAAAGTTTCGGATTCTGCACATCAATCGCGCCAAAGTTGGCGGCTACCGAGTAACGCCAGACACCATTTTGAAGATTAGAAGAAAGGTTTACATGACCTCAGACGGGCTTCCCAAAATGCACTGCAGTTATCCCTCCCAGCCAATCAGGAGGGGTATAGGTGATGACATCAGAATTCCGTCCTGGAGACCTCGTAGCGTCAGACTCCAGCTTTCAGGGAATTGCTGCTTTTCTAATTCGCTGCAAAATTATTTAGACCGAATCAAACAAATTTATGGAAATTCACTTATCTGTAGCCAATTTATGACTTTTGGAGGTAAACTAGGTTTCCATTCACTGACATCGAGCAGATATACATATTTTTTTAGAGAAGAACTCCTGACATACTTGTATTCATCATGAAATAACAATTCTGGAGCTTCTTTACTGCTGGGCCATTATTCCACATAAGTGAGTGATACAGAATGACGATGACACGGCAGGAATGTCACACACTGGGCGGAGCTATGTAATCACACTGGGTGGAGCTATGTAATCACATGGGGCGGAGCTTTGTATTCACACTGGGCGGGGCTATGTAATCACATTGGGTGGATCTATGTAATCACACTGGCGTAGCTATGTGATCACACGGGGGAGGAGCTATATTATCACACTGGGTGGAGCTATGTAATCACACTGGGCGGAGCTATGTAATCACACTGGGCGGAGCTATGTAATCACACTGGGCGGAGCTATGTAATCACACTGGGCAGAGCTATGTAATCACACAGGGCGGAGCTATGTAATCACACTGGGCGGAGCTATGTAATCACACTGGGCGGAGCTATGTAATCACACTGGGCGGAGCTATGTAATCACACTGGGCGGAGCTATGTAATCACACTGGGCGGAGCTATGTTATCACACTGGGCAGAGCTATGTAATCACACAGGGCGGAGCTATGTAATCACACTGGGCGGAGCTATGTAATCACGCTGGGCGGAGCTATGTAATCACACTGGGCGGAGCTATGTAATCACACTGGGCGGAGCTATGGCACTATATAGGTGACTGATTCATTAGTATATGTGGATGTGATGACGTCATCGTATATAAGAGCTGAAGAGCCCAGAAGAGTGAATGTGACTTTCCTTCCATCCTGATTGGTGGTTACAACCTGACATTTTGGTTTTCTAATTTCAGCTTCAATGAAACTCCAATAGGGGTTTCCTGGTCTGCTCTGCAGGGGCGGGTCTTCGGCTGCGCAGAACAACGTCACATTCCCAGATATGATTACGTCCCGTCCCGTTTAGTTTACAAGAACTTGAGTCATTTGCAGCACGAAACGTCAGCTGTTAAAGGGATGCACCGCGGCCTGGAAATCATCCGCATCTTTTGACGAACGGTTCAAAGTTCTTGAAATGCGCAACAAATGCAGCGAGATCCATTTACACTCAAGGCCGGAAGGTAAAGTCCATGGAACATTATATGTCTGGGGAGTGGGGGACATAAAATCCGATGGCGTCAATGGGATGTCCCCGTCCTGCGGACACGTGTCCCAGCAAACATCTGTCACCAGCTGAAGCCGCCGCCACCATCTGCAGAATATTCCCCAATTCTACTGCCCCCCCCATCGGGTTATTGGGAATTGTATAATGAGCGACTATTATAACATTATAATGATCACACGACAGTATAACATTCAGGGCATGTTCACACGGCAGCGTCCAATACGCCTGAAATTACGGAGCTGTTATTAGGAGGAAACCGCTCATGAATTTCAGACGTAATTGCTCGTACTCGCGTTTTTCGCGGCGTCAATTATGGACGTAATTGGAGCTGTTTTTCTATGGAGTCAATGAAAAACGGCTCCAATTACGTCTCAGGAAGTGACAGGCACTTCTTTGACGCGGGCGTCTTTTTACGCGCCGTCTTTTGACAGCGGCGCGTAAAAAAAAACCCGTCTGCACAGAACATCGCAACCCCATTGATTTCAATGGGCAGATGTTTGCCGGCAGTTTGGAGCTGTATTTTCGGACGTAATTCGAGGCGTAAGACGCCCGAATTACGTCCGTAAATAGGGCGTGTGAGCATACCCTCACAGTTGTGATCTCAGAACCTTCGCTTCAATGTATCAGGAAATGTTGTGGGAAAGGTCTCCAGTAATAACATTGTATCAGGAGACTTGGGAGGGGGATTGGAGCCCGTATTCTACGCCATATTTTCAGAGACGCTTGCGCCATTTCTCTGTCATGGGAGGGATGATACATGACAGCGGATATGTAAGAAATGTTCATGGGGCCTCGTTCTGCCTATGACGGCGTAGATATCGGGACAGGTCCGTCGCACATCAAGGGTTAATACAAAAGAGGCAGAATCCCTGTGTAACGAAAAATTGTGCAACTTTCTAATAGACTTTAGGTTTCATTTCCTCGCCATTTTTAAGATCTCTGCTTGCTGTTCATAAATAGGAACATTCTTGTTTACATTTAGAGGCTGAAAACCCAACCTGACCTAATACTTCAGGGTTTGTTACAATGTATCAGTCTAGAAAATATTCTGAGAGCTCAACACATCAGCAGCACAAATCTCTCTCCTGTCCTGATCGTTTGTTACAATGTATCAGTGCAGATAAAATGTATCAGTCTGGAGGTCAGGTTGTTTAGCTCACAGAGGATTGTCCAGACTGGATACAATTGTTGAGGTACAGGTTACGGGCCTTTAACTTTCAAGGGGAAAATATGAGTGTTTCCATTTGCTTGTAGCAAACAGAGATCTTGAAAATGGTGAGGAATTGAAACACAAAGTCTATGATGAAGCTTTCCGTACAGAAGACTGGACACCGGCCCTTTAAACATCTTTACTTGCGCACGTTGTTTCCGCTCAGGACGCTTTGATCTTGTTTGGAGGAGATTTACTCCTTGTCAGTCATAGAGAAGTGGCGGCTCCTCAGTTACCCCGAGGCGAAGGGCGATGAGAAGTTCCATCTGCTCCTCCAGGCGCACAGCGGGGCGTCCCCTACAGGAAGGTTCATTTATTTGCTGAGCTCCTCTCTGTGGACGCCTCTTGTCTCCAGCTCATAATATCACATTGTGAACCCGGAGCCGGAGTGATATAATGAGGAGCCCGCACATCTGGGGCGGATTATCCCGAATACAATGCTGAGCAGACGCTGGATGCCGCACAATTCCTACTATTATCCCAGAACCGGCCAGATGTTCAGGCTGCAACCTGCGCCGAGCGCTGTCAACCCTGCAACCTGCTGACAGCAATGATTCCATGTACAGGGCACATCTCCATAGAAGAAGAGGGGCCCCACTGCCCCATCCGTTCACTTGTATAGGGTCCCCCTTCTCCATTCACAGCAAGATACAAAGGGTCAAGGTACAAGGAATGAGAAGGGGGTCTAAGCTCTGGACCCCCCAGTCCCAGAATATTAGTAAGTGATGGTTAGAGCCAGCAGAAGTAGGGGCCCTGAGTTTGCTATAGGTTCCCTCTGTACACAACATGATCCGCAGCGCTGTACACAGAATGTGTCACCTCAGTCCCTGTCCCCAGTGGCGCTGACAGATTTCTGAAGCTCAATCACCCACGGCTGGACCCTGGAGCCACACAATGGAAAGCATCATGTGACCTCATACAGCGTCGCGGACCACGGGATGACATCACCAAGCGGAATCAGGAGGAAAATCACAGCAACAGTTGTATCTAATAATAATAATAATAACAATAATAATAATAATAACAATAATAACAATAATAATAATAATAACAATAATAATAATAATAGTAATAATAGTAATAATAACTAATAATAATAACTAATAATAATAACAATAATAATAACAATAATAATAGTAATAATAATAGTAATAATAACAATAACAATAATAACAATAACAATAATAACAATAACAATAATAACAATAACAATAATAACAATAATAACAATAATAACAATAATAATAATAATAACAATAATAATAACAATAACAATAATAACAATAACAATAATAACAATAATAACAATAACAATAATAACAATAATAATAATAATAACAATAATAATAATAACAATAATAATAATAACAATAATAACAATAATAATAATAATAACAATAATAATAATAACAATAATAATAATAACAACAACAATAATAACAATAATAATAACAATAATAATAATAATAATACAACGAGGAGTTAATGGAAGTCACCTGATAATATTGTGAGACATGAGACTGGACACAGAGCTCCCTGCAGATAACCTGTAATGTAGTCAGGCTGTACCCCCAAATCATGGTGCCTGTACCCCATCTCCATACCTCCCAAGGATTTCTCTTTTGGAGAGACAGTCACTACTTTTGACCCAAGTCCTTCTGTATGACCTGGGAAAGAACTTATTATATTGCTCCAGAAACTTCTATATTAATCCATCATTGGGTGCCAATTTGGTTCTTACAATTTTCTACATAGACATGATTTGTATTCTAATATTTAAATTAAAAACTTTTCAAGCGTAATGATAAGCAAAAAAACCATGAACACTTCACACAATCAACCATAAGATGCGATGGTCAAAAAATATAATTCTCAGTGTCTGTATTATTCTGTATACAGTGGAGGAAATAAGTATTTGATCCCTTGCTGATTTTGTAAGTTTGCCCGCTGTCAAAGACATGAACAGTCTAGAATTTTTAGGCTAGGTTAATTTTACCAGTGAGAGATAGATTATATATAAAAAAAACAGAAAATCACATTGTCAGAATGATATATATTTATTTGCATTGTGCACAGAGAACAGGGACAAGATCATAAACCTGCACAAGGCTGGAATGGGCTACAAAACCAGAAGTAAGACGCTGGGTGAGAAGGAGACAACTGTTGGTGCAATAGTAAGAAAATGGAAGACATACAAAATAACTGTCAATCCACATCGATCTGGGGCTCCATGCAAAATCTCACCTCGTGGGGTATCCTTGATCCTGAGGAAGGTGAGAACTCAGCCGAAAACTACACGGGGGGAACTTGTTAATGATCTCAAGGCAGCTGGGACCACAGTCACCAAGAAAACCATTGGTAACACATTACGCCGTAATGGATTAAAATCCTGCAGTGCCCGCAAGGTCCCCCTGCTCAAGAAGGCACATGTACAGGCCCGTCCGAAGTTTGAAAATGAACATCTGGATGATTCTGAGAGTGATTGGGAGAAGGTGCTGTGGTCAGATGAGACTAAAATTGAGCTCTTTGGCATTAACTCAACTCGCCGTGTTTGGAGGAAGAGAAATGCTGCCTATGACCCAAAGAACACCGTCCCCACTGTCAAGCATGGAGGTGGAAACATTATGTTTTGGGGGTGTTTCTCTGCTAAGGGCACAGGACTACTTCACCGCATCAATGGGAGAATGGATGGAGCCATGTACCGTCAAATCCTGAGTGACAACCTCCTTCCCTCCACCAGGACATTAAAAATGGCTCGTGGCTGGGTCTTCCGGCACGACAATGACCCGAAACATACAGCCATGGCAACAAAGGAGTGGCTCAAAAAGAAGCACATTAAGGTCATGGAGTGGCCTAGCCAGTCTCCAGACCTTAATCCCTTCGAAAACTTATGGAGGGAGCTGAAGATCCGAGTTGCCAAGAGACAGCCTCGAAATCTTAATGATTTACAGATGATCTGCAAAGAAGAGTGGGCCAAAATTCCATCTAACATGTGTGCAAACCTCATCATCAACTACAAAAAAACGTCTGACTGCTGTGCTTGCCAACAAGGGTTTTGCCACCAAGTATTAAGTCTTGTTTGCCAAAGGGATCAAATACTTATTTCTCTGTGCACAATGCAAATAAATATAGATCATTTTGACTATGTTATTTTTTTTTATTTTTTTTATATAATCTATCTCTCACTGGTAAAATGAACCTAGCCTAAAAATTCTAGACTGTTCATGACTTTGACAGTGGGCAAACTTACAAAATCAGCAAGGGATCAAATACTTATTTCATTCACTGTATATGGACACTGCACGGTACCACTTCTCCTGTCCTGTATACTGGGTGTAATTCTCAGTATCTGTATTATTCTGTATATATGGACACTGCACAGTACCACTTCTCCTGTCCTGTATACTGGGTGTAATTCTCAGTATCTGTATTATTCTGTATATATATACACTGCACAGTACCACTTCTCCTGTCCTGTATACTGGGTGTAATTCTCAGTATCTGTATTATTCTGTATATATGGACACTGCACAGTACCACTTCTCCTGTCCTGTATACTGGGTGTAATTCTCAGTATCTGTATTATTCTGTATATATGGACACTGCACAGTACCACTTCTCCTGTCCTGTATACTGGGTGTAATTCTCAGTATCTGTATTATTCTGTATATATACACTGCACAGTACCACTTCTCATCTTTTTAATAAATGTTAACAAACATACACATGCCATAAATCCGCACATACAATACACGGGTCAAAAACCAACACAAAATGAACAAGTTATAAACACATTATGAATCTCGGCCGCCTCCTCTCTGGTCCAGATCACATTCCTACCAGCACTCAGTCTTCTGTATTATAACTCACATCATCCACACGTCACTCATCATCCACACGTCACTCACATCAGTATAAATACAAATACACAAAACTCATAGTCACAACATCAATCCAGACGCCTCAAAAGAACAAAATCAGTAACAGTCTAAAAAATAAATAAAATTGTTAAACCACAATAAAACCAAAAACTGACCCTAACCGGTCCATGTGCCCATCAAAATATATTAACCAAGGAAAAATGAGAAATTCCTACATGAGAAAACACATGAGCCTAATCAGCAAATAACCCCCCCCCCCTTTTTTTTTTTTTTTAATTTATTTTTTTTTATTTTTTTTTTTTTTTTTATTTTTTTTTTATAATTTTTAATTTTTTTTTACATTTTTAATTTATTTATTTATTTATTTATTTATTTTTTTTTTTCCCTCCACCCTTTTTCTTAACCACAAATCCGCAATATGAATACCAATTAGTAACCAATATATACAATATATACAAAGCAATACTGAACATACATATATATATATATATAATATATACATTATACCCAATTCAAGACCAATGTCCAGTCCAAAGTCCGTACCTTTAAGCTCCGACCGACACCATCGTCCGTCCTTCAATGTCTCTTTGATCGGGCCCGGCTTTTTCTTATTATTTGTACCCCCCCTTTCCCCCCTCCCCACCTAACATCTAACCCCCTCACATCTATACAAAAATACTACACTCTACAAGATATAGTAAGTAAAGACTCGGCCTGTACAATGGCATACATTACCTGACATAACACATAAAACATCCTTAACAAATCCTACCCACAAGGCCCTGGTTCGGTACCTGCAAGCCCTATATCCGTCATCAACTATAACGAAAACAAAAAGCTACAGTGACAGCATTAGCCCCCCACCAGGAATAGAGACGACTAGACTAGGGCACGCTGAAGGAGAAACCCCTCCAAAGCATGGAGGCCCTACTCGTGCCCAGTCTCTCGAACTCCAAAGAACGAACCTTCCCCAGGTCACCGAGAATGTTCCTCACCACCTCTTCCTCCGGGAGGGTTTTTTGTCTGGTTGATACAAAACACCGTGCGTTCCACGTGCCGTACCTGACCGCTAAGCTGACTAAGAATAAAGTGCCCCGATCTCGACCACCCAGGTGTCTGAATGTTCCATAGGCCCATTCCGCATAGGAGAGACCGGTCAGACCAGGCCAACCAATGGAGGCACCCACCCTGCTGTAGACCCCTGTATTGAGGGGACAATGAAGCAGGAAGTGCTCCATGCTTTCCAGCACGCCGCCACACTCCTCCCGGGGACAACCCCTTTCCTCAGGGTTCCTGTGTTTCAAGTTGTCCCTCACATACAGTTTCCCATGGAAGCAACGCCAAGCCAAGTCCCAAAACTTTAAAGGGATCCTACTAGAATTTAAAACCCTCAAACCAACCTCCAGATCCCGACTTGGGCAGTCCCTGAGCGCCAGGGGCTTCTGGAAATGGGTCAACAGAACCCTGTTGTCAAGGAGCCTCCTTGACAGAGTCCTGATCTCCCACATCCCCAGACCCCACCGGCGAATTGTTTTCAGAACCACGGTAGCGTAAGCCGGAAGATGCCCATGCGGCGTGCGAAGGTCCTTCACTTGCCCTCCTGTCTCCCATTCCTGGAAGAAAGGCCGAAACCACCCCCTGCAGGAGACTACCCACGGAGGAGCCCTCTCTTGCCAGAGGTTTGACATGTTGATCTTTACAAAGGTATTAACCAGGAATACCACAGGGTTGACCATACACAACCCCCCTAGTCTCCTCGTACGGTATGTCACCTCCCTCTTGACTAGGTTCAGCTTATTCCCCCATAACATCTGGAAGAACAAGCTGTAGACCCGAGTCCAGAGAGGTTCTGGCAAGATGCAGACACTGCCCAAATAGATTAACAAAGGGAGCAGGTAAGTTTTGATCAAGTTGACCCTTTCTCTGAGGGTCAAAGACCAACCCTTCCACTGGTCGACCTTCTGAGCGGCGATCTTTAGCCTGCTGTCCCAATTTTGTTTGGGGTAATCCCCCTGGCCAAATTCGATGCCGACAATTTTTACAAACTCCTGAGGCCCTGGAAGAGTGTCCGAGAGATCAAAGGTAGGATCTCCCCCTCCCAGCCAGAGACTCTTACACTTATCCTGGTTGATCATGGACCCGGATGCCTCCGAGTAGCGGTCAACTTCAGACATCACCCACTCTGCCTCCCCTCTCGAGGACACAAAGACGGTGACGTCATCCGCATACGCCACCACTCTCAGAGTGGCTTCCGAGGCTGCCAAGTCCATGCTGACTCCCACCAACGGTCCACGATCTACCCTCCTAAGGAAGGGGTCAATCGCGAACACGTATAAAAGCGGGCTCAGCGGGCAACCCTGGCGAACCCCAGACCCAACCTCAAAAGAGCGGCCAATCCAACCGTTCACAAGCGGAAAACTCTCTGCCCCTGCATACAAGATCTTAAGCCAATCAACAAACCCCCCCGGCAGACCATACCTCAGAAGGACCGACCAGAGATACTCGTGATCAACCCGATCAAACGCTTTTGCCTGATCCAAGGACAGCAAGTACCCCTTCCAACGGCCCGCCCTACTCTGCTCCACTGCCTCTCGGACACCGAGTACAGCGCTAAACGCGCTGCGGCCTGGAACAGAGCAATGCTGAGCCCCCGAAAGGAG
Source organism: Rhinoderma darwinii (assembly GCF_050947455.1). Taxonomy (NCBI): domain Eukaryota; kingdom Metazoa; phylum Chordata; class Amphibia; order Anura; family Rhinodermatidae; genus Rhinoderma; species Rhinoderma darwinii. The sequence goes on from NW_027463970.1 coordinate 82,219, forward strand.
CCGGGGTGCAAATTTCACCAGCCGATTAAACAGCACCTTTGCCAGAACCTTTCTGTCCACATTGAGTAGCGCTATGGGACGCCAATTCTCAATGTGCGATGGGTCTTTACCCTTTGACAGGATGATCAGGGCCGACCTCCTCATTGACTTCGGCAAAGTGCCCGAGGAAAGACACTCATTCAACACCTCAGTCAACAGGGGAACTAAAATGTCCTTAAAGGTCTTGTAAAATTCAGACGTTAAGCCATCTGGACCCGGCGACTTCTTGAGGGCAAGCCCTTCAATCGCCAGTCTCACTTCCTCTTCCCTGATCGCCTCTGCCAAGACACCAAGAGAGGGGTCTACTCCTGGTTTGGGGACAGTTTCAGCCAGGAAAGCCGACATCGCATCCCGATCAAGATCCATCTTTCCCAAGAGGTGCGAGTAAAAGGATCTGACGACCTCCCAGATCCCTGATCTGGACCTTTTCAGGGATCCTGTACTGTCCATCAGTCCTGAAACCACTTTACTATTTACTGACATCTTGCAGTTCTTGTAGGGGTCGGGCGAGCGGTACTTCCCAAAATCCCTCTCAAAAACTAAAGATGCGTGTCTATCATACTGGCAACTCTTAAGCAAAGATTTCACTCTGGAGATGTCCTCGCGGTCACCTCCAGTCGAGACAAGATGCTCGAGTTTCCTCCTCAGGCCCTGATACAGGCGATACCTGTCCAGGCTCCTGAGGCTCGAGAGCTGGCGGAAGAAACTCGCCACCCTTTTTTTGAACATCTCCCACCACTCCGACTTACTGCTACAAAGATCCAGTAATGGTACCTGGCTCTGAAAGAAATCCTCAAAGGACCGTCTTATCTCCGCTTCTTCCAAGAGAGACGAATTGAGCCTCCAAAAGCCTCTTCCCATCCGGGGGGTCTCCCCACAACTTCGGCCGGTTGCTGAACGCTCCCGCTACCCGCCGGCCTAGACCGGGTAACAGGAGGCTGAGAAGCACTTGGCTGGGAAGAACTTCCTCTCATCCCAAGCAGCAAACTCTCTCCCTGGAGAGAAAAGAGCCGACACCCGGAAAGAGCTTCCTCCAACACACAGACAGCACACACCCGCTCCTCCTGTCCTGTATACTGGGTGTAATTCTCAGTATCTCTATTATTCTGTATATATGGACACTGCACAGTACCACTTCTCCTGTCCTGTATACTGGGTGTAATTCTCAGTATCTGTATTATTCTGTATATATATACACTGCACAGTACCACTTCTCATCTTTTTAATAAATGTTAACAAACATACACATGCCATAAGTCCGCACATACAATACAAGGGTTATAAACCAACACAAAATGAACAAGTTATAAACACATTATGAATCTCGGCCGCCTCCTCTCTGGTCCAGATCACATTCCTACCAGCACTCAGTCTTCTGTATTATAACTCACATCATCCGCACATCACTCATCATCCACACATCACTCTCATCATCCACACGTCACTCACATCAGTATAAATACAAATACACAAAACTCATAGTCACAACAGCAATCCAGACGCCTCAAAAGAACAAAATCAGTAACAGTCTAAAAAAATAAAATAAATAAAATTGTTAAACCACAATAAAACCAAAAACTGACCCTAACCGGTCCATGTGCCCATCAAAGTATATTAACCAAGGAAAATGAGAAATTCCTACATGAGAAAACACAACATGAGCCTAATCAGCATATAACCCCCCCCCGCTTTTTTTATTTTTTCCCAAAAAAAAGTATTTTTTTTTTTTTTTTTTTTAATTTGTAATTTTTTTTACATTTTTTTTTTTTTTTTTTTTTTTCCCTCCACCCTTTTTCTTAACCACAAATCCGCAATATGAATACCAATTAGTAACCAATATATACAAAACAATACTGAACATACATATATATATATATATAATATATACATTATACCCAATTCAAGACCAATGTCCAGTCCAAAGTCCGTACCTTTAAGCTCCGACCGACACCATCGTCCATCCTTCAATGTCTCTTTGATCGGGCCCGGCTTTTTCTTATTATTTGTACCCCCCCTCCCCCCCTTTCCCCCCTCCCCACCTAACACCTAACCCCCTCACATCTATACAAAAATACTACACTCTACAAGATATAGTAAGTAAAGACTCAGCCTGTACAATGGCATACATTACCTGACATAACACATAACACATCCTTAACAAATCCTACCCACAAGGCCCTGGTTCGGTACCTGCAAGCCCTATATCCATCATCAACTATACAGAAAACAAAAAGCTACAGTGACAGCATTAGCCCCCCACCAGGAATAGAGACGACTAGACTAGGGCACGCTGAAGGAGAAACCCCTCCAAAGCATGGAGGCCCTACTCGTGCCCAGTCTCTCGAACTCCAAAGAACGAACCTTCCCCAGGTCACCGAGAATGTTCCTCACCACCTCTTCCTCCGGGAGGGTTTTTTGTCTGGTTGATACAAAACACCGTGCGTTCCACGTGCCGTACCTGACCGCTAAGCTGACTAAGAATAAAGTTCCCCGATCTCGACCACCCAGGTGTCTGAATGTTCCATAGGCCCATTCCGCATAGGAGAGACCGGTCAGACCAGGCCAACCAATGGAGGCACCCACCCTGCTGTAGACCCCTGTATTGAGGGGACAATGAAGCAGGAAGTGCTCCATGCTTTCCAGCACGCCGCCACACTCCTCCCGGGGACAACCCCTTTCCTCAGGGTTCCTGTGTTTCAAGTTGTCCCTCACATACAGTTTCCCATGGAAGCAACGCCAAGCCAAGTCCCAAAACTTTAAAGGGATCCTACTAGAATTTAAAACCCTCAAACCAACCTCCAGATCCCGACTTGGGCAGTCCCTGAGCGCCAGGGGCTTCTGGAAATGGGTCAACAGAACTCTGTTGTCAAGGAGCCTCCTTGACAGAGTCCTGATCTCCCACATCCCCAGACCCCACCGGCGAATTGTTTTCAGAACCACGGTAGCGTAAGCCGGAAGATGCCCATGCGGCGTGCGAAGGTCCTTCACTTGCCCTCCTGTCTCCCATTCCTGGAAGAAAGGCCGAAACCACCCCCTGCAGGAGACTACCCACGGAGGAGCCCTCTCTTGCCAGAGGTTTGACATGTTGATCTTTACAAAGGTATTAACCAGGAATACCACAGGGTTGACCATACACAACCCCCCTAGTCTCCTCGTACGGTATGTCACCTCCCTCTTGACTAGGTTCAGCTTATTCCCCCATAACATCTGGAAGAACAAGCTGTAGACCCGAGTCCAGAGAGGTTCTGGCAAGATGCAGACACTGCCCAAATAGATTAACAAAGGTAGCAGGTAAGTTTTGATCAAGTTGACCCTTTCCCTGAGGGTCAAAGACCAACCCTTCCACTGGTCGACCTTCTGAGCGGCGATCTTTAGCCTGCTGTCCCAATTTTGTTTGGGGTAATCCCCCTGGCCAAATTCGATGCCGAGAATTTTTACAAACTCCTGAGGCCCTGGAAGAGTGTCCGAGAGATCAAAGGTAGGATCTCCCCCTCCCAGCCAGAGACTCTTACACTTATCCTGGTTGATCATGGACCCGGATGCCTCCGAGTAGCGGTCAACTTCAGACATCACCCACTCTGCCTCCCCTCTCGAGGACACAAAGACGGTGACGTCATCCGCATACGCCACCACTCTCAGAGTGGCTTCCGAGGCTGCCAAGTCCATGCTGACTCCCACCAACGGTCCACGATCTACCCTCCTAAGGAAGGGGTCAATCGCGAACACGTATAAAAGCGGGCTCAGCGGGCAACCCTGGCGAACCCCAGACCCAACCTCAAAAGAGCGGCCAATCCAACCGTTCACAAGCGGAAAACTCTCTGCCCCTGCATACAAGATCTTAAGCCAATCAACAAACCCCCCCGGCAGACCATACCTCAGAAGGACCGACCAGAGATACTCGTGATCAACCCGATCAAACGCTTTTGCCTGATCCAAGGACAGCAAGTACCCCTTCCAACGGCCCGCCCTACTCTGCTCCACTGCCTCTCGGACACCGAGTACAGCGCTAAACGCGCTGCGGCCTGGAACAGAGCAATGCTGAGCCCCCGAAAGGAGCCGGGGTGCAAATTTCACCAGCCGATTAAACAGCACCTTTGCCAGAACCTTTCTGTCCACATTGAGTAGCGCTATGGGACGCCAATTCTCAATGTGCGATGGGTCTTTACCCTTTGACAGGATGATCAGGGCCGACCTCCTCATTGACTTCGGCAAAGTGCCCGAGGAAAGACACTCATTCAACACCTCAGTCAACAGGGGAACTAAAATGTCCTTAAAGGTCTTGTAAAATTCAGACGTTAAGCCATCTGGACCCGGCGACTTCTTGAGGGCAAGCCCTTCAATCGCCAGTCTCACTTCCTCTTCCCTGATCGCCTCTGCCAAGACACCAAGAGAGGGGTCTACTCCTGGTTCGGGGACAGTTTCAGCCAGGAAAGCCGACATCGCATCCCGATCAAGATCCATCTTTCCCAAGAGGTGCGAGTAAAAGGATCTGACGACCTCCAAGATCCCTGATCTGGACCTTTTCAGGGATCCTGTACTGTCCATCAGTCCTGAAACCACTTTACTATTTACTGACATCTTGCAGTTCTTGTAGGGGTCGGGCGAGCGGTACTTCCCAAAATCCCTCTCAAAAACTAAAGATGCGTGTCTATCATACTGGCAACTCTTAAGCAAAGATTTCACTCTGGAGATGTCCTCGCGGTCACCTCCAGTCGAGACAAGATGCTCGAGTTTCCTCCTCAGGCCCTGATACAGGCGATACCTGTCCAGGCTCCTGAGGCTCGAGAGCTGGCGGAAGAAACTCGCCACCCTTTTTTTGAACATCTCCCACCACTCCGACTTACTGCTACAAAGATCCAGTAACGGTACCTGGCTCTGAAAGAAATCCTCAAAGGACCGTCTTATCTCCGCTTCTTCCAAGAGAGACGAATTGAGCCTCCAAAAGCCTCTTCCCATCCGGGGGGTCTCTGCAACATTCAGAGAAAATAAAATTAAACAGTGGTCGGAAAACTCCACCTCAACGACGGACACTGCCGAAGAGATGGCATCCTCCTTTAAATAAAACCTATCTATTCTAGACCTACAACTACCTCGATAAAAGGTGAATCCCGCGTGGCCTGGGGTGTGCCGGATGTGGACATCCACCAGGCGAGCCTCACTAGCTATCCTATTTAGGGCCACACAGTCATAAGTCAGCCTGTCTCTGGAACCTCCCCTATCTTGGGACCTCGTGGCAGCATTGAAGTCCCCTCCAAAGACCACCTGCCGACTCGTAAAAAGATAGGGCTTGATCCTCATAAAGAGACTTTTCCGGTCCCAGCTGGTTTGGGGACCATAGATGTTAATGAGCCTGAGCTCCTGTCCCTTCATGAGGACATCCAAGATCAGGCACCTCCCCATTTCTAATTCAATAACCCGTCTGCATTCTACCGATGCGGTGAAAAGAACCGCCACCCCGCTACCCGGCTCGGCCGCAAGAGACCAATAAGATGGTCCACGCCTCCACTCCTTTTTCGCTTTATGTATGGCTGCCAAGTCTGTCAGCCTGGTCTCTTGCAAAAATAAAATGTCGGCCTCAATTCGGCCGAGAAAATCAAAGGCCGCAAATCTAGCCTTGTCAGATTTAATGCTGGCGACATTAATAGATGCCAGCGTCAACGGGGTGGGTGCCGCCATCCTGGGTGATTGAATTAGATGACCTTTTTCCCCTTCCCCTTGCCCTTCCCCTGGTTTTTATCACTGTCTGATGAAGAGCCGAGGGCCCTTTTGAGGGATGCTGATGTGTCCATATCCCTCCCTTCCTCCACCTCCTCACCAGCACCACTATCAACCTCACCTCCAGGCTCCAGGACAGCGCTTCTCCCTGAGGGTTCCGCATGCCCTGAAGCAAGAAGCTGGACGCCCCCCACAGACCCCCTCGTCACCTTCCCCACATCCTCACCCCCACACTCCTCATCTGAAGAGGAGATGTCCTTGAGGGTTTGAAAGCGGTTTGAGAGAACAACAAGAGGTGAGTCGGTTGGGCTTTCCTTAGGCACCTGGACCAGGGGAGGAGAAGATTTCTTATCTCCCTTTTTTTTCTTTTTAGCACCCTGCTTGCGCTTTTCATCTAGCCACCGTCTACTGTCCTCATCCATACTTTCATATAGCGAGGAACATGAAGAAGCGGCTTCCTCCTCCCTCTCCAACCTCCTGACCTCTTCATTCAAGTCCTGTTCCCCCAGGGCCTCAGTAGCAATGACACTTGCCCCCGGAGCAGGGCCAAGGGTTACCCCAGTTGCCTGGGGCTCCCCGAGCTCCCTACTCCTTCGACGGTTCTCCAATCGCCTTAACTTGGAGGGTGACTTGCCTTTCTTCCCTGGCCCCTCAGCCCCTTCACCTCCACCAGTGCCAACCACGGCAGGAGCAACCTCTCGGCTTTCTCCCGCTGGGCCCGCCATGGCGTTGGCAAAGGAACGAGGGCAGCGACTGAATGGGTGACCTAGATCCCCACACAGGTGACACCGAATATCCCCACAGGATGTGGCAAGATGACCTATCCCCCCGCACAACGCACACTTCTGCACTCTGCAGTGGGCACTGAAGTGCGTGGGGTCACCACACCTGTGGCAGAGCTTCGGCTGCCCCTGGTAAAAGGCCAGGATTCGGTCCCTTCCTAAAAAGGCTGAGGAAGGGATGTGGGTGACAGTACTTCCTGAACGCTTTAATTTAACCATAAAGGTCCAGGCCCCTGACCAGATGCCAAATTCATCCCTGTTTTTTTTGGGGACCTCCGTTACCTCCCCGTACCTGCTGAGCCAGGTAATAATGTCCATACATGAAAGACACTCATTGCAAGTTAGGACTGTCACCTTCTTGATTTCGCTCTGACGAGACAACGCTTGTACAGCGAAGTCTCGCCAGCCGGGCTCATTCTTCACCAGCTCATAATTTGACCAAAAGAGCTCCAGGCCCTCCGGCCGAACAAAGCTGATGTCAAATACTGGGGTGCCATAGGGATGTATCAGGGCAAAGATGTCGATCGCCCTGAAATTCATCTTCAAGAGAAGCTCAACTATTTTTGCCCTAGGTGGGCACGTATCATTGCCTCTCCAGCGAAGACGAACAACATTCCTACGAGCCCCCCCAGGCCCGGCTGTCGGAAGGGTCCACACAGTTTCCCCTTCCCTTTCTTCTCGGAAAGCAGTCAGGCCATGCCTGTCTATCCAGAAGGACAGATCAACCGCTCGGCCCTCTACCATTATTGTTCTCTCACCCTTTTTAAGGGCCTCCAGGAGGCGCCGCTGTAAAATACCGTCCCCAGAGCCTGAAGATGAGGAGGAGGCCCCAGCAGTGACACTGGCATAACTGCGAGTAGTCACCCCTGGGGGGGCAGATGGACCGGCCTCACTAGACCTCATACCCCTGGCAGTAACATTCCCACCACTCACCCCGGCCCCAGACACAAGAGAGGGACCATTATCAATAGCACTCGTACCTGCACCATTCATACCCTCACCATTATTAATAGCACTTGTACCGGCACCATTCATACCCTCACCATTATTAACAGCACTTGTACCGGCACCATTCATACCCTCACCATTATTAACAGCACTTGTACCGGCACCATTCATACCCTCACCATTATTAACAGCACTTGTACCGGCACCATTCATACCCTCACCATTATTAGCAGCACTTGTACCGGCACCATTCATACCCTCACCCTCTGGACCAGCAGTAAAAAGTGTTTCTGGGCCGGATGTTATCGCCTCGGTGTCATCAGGTTTCCCCTCTATCTCATTAGCGTGACATTTATTTACTTGAGGCAATCCTTCCTTCTTAGAGCCAGCAATGCCCAGACTCGCCCTCACCCCTGGCAAAGCTGGCTCCCGGGCTGGGGATTCATGTGACGCAGCCACCAAAGGAATACTAGTGACTGCGCCACCGGACCCAATGACCGCAAGCTTGGGGGGACATTCAACCATGCCGTCAGTCCCAGCAGCCCCTTCATGCTGCCGCCGCTCAGTAGCACAAACGGGTTCCAGGGACACTGGAATATTCGCTGCCAGCTCTGGTGTCGAGCCGCCCCCCATTACTGAAGAGGAAACCTGAGCACCAGAGCTTTGTTCTGCACCCAACGCTGGGCCACCAACATTATCTGGCGCTATTGACGCCTTAAAAACGCCACCAAAAACGCCACCGCCACTACGACAAGCAGGGACATCAGCCTCCATTATCACGCCATCATTAATCTCCCCGCTTTCCTGCACCGGACCCACTTCAGGGCCCGGGCTAGGCTGGATCACGGGGCTTGTGCAGCGAGCTGACCCTGCGGCCAGCTGGGGTAGCACTGGGTGGGGAACAAACTTAAAACTGACCTCCTCCACGATTTTTCCAGCCTTTCTGGATTTTAGTCGCCGCCGGGCTTTGCGCTTTGCTGCGCGCTTGGCATTAACTTTCTCCTCTGGACCCAAGTCCGCGCCAAAAGAAAAATGCTGCAGGCTCACCGGAGACTGGAGCTGCCGTATTTCCGCCATCAGCCTCCCACCTGAATTGCTGCTGCTGATGTCCTGGTCACAGGTGTCCCCCTCACCGGCTGAGCTGGAGTCCATGGGTAAAGCCACTTGCTCTGCAGGCAGCTCGCTGCACGTACTCCGCTGACCAGACGCACCCGGACACATCTCCTCCTCCTCACCCTCATCATCCGTCTGCTTTCCAGGGTCACAGACACCCTTCATTGCCCGGAACCGATCATCATTAAGGAGTTTCTCCTTGAAAGGTCCACTATTCTCCAAAATAAACTTGCGCTTTTCTTTCAGGGCATCCACCTCAGATTTGAGATCCCTGATAGTCGCCATTACTACCAACCTCTTTGCTCCAGAAGTGACGTGCGACCGAACCCGGGCTGCTTTCAGCTCCTCCTGGAGCTTCCGAATGGCCTTCCCGGCGTCCTCATACCCACGGAGGCACTCCGCAACACGGGAGCTAAAGGTGGTTGTTGACTCCGTGGCACGTAGTTCACCCCAATCTGCCTCCACACCATCATGCATGCTCTGCTGCACATCTCCAGGAGCGATCCTGCTGGCTGCAACACCAGGAACCTTGCGGCTTTCCTGGCTTTCTGTCCTGGTTTCAGGCGGGGGCAGGATCGGGGCCACATCGCTGTGACCCCGACTAGATCTTCTCACCCCCACAACTTCGGCCGGTTGCTGAACGCTCCCGCTACCCGCCGGCCTAGACCGGGTAACAGGAGGCTGAGAAGCACTTGGCTGGGAAGAACTTCCTCTCATCCCAAGCAGCAAACTCTCTCCCTGGAGAGGAAAGAGCCGACACCCGGAAAGAGCTTCCTCCAACACACAGACAGCACACACCCGCTCCTCCTGTCCTGTATACTGGGTGTAATTCTCAGTATCTCTATTATTCTGTATATATGGACACTGCACAGTACCACTTCTCCTGTCCTGTATACTGGGTGTAATTCTCAGTATCTGTATTATTCTGTATATATATACACTGCACAGTACCACTTCTCCTGTCCTGTATACTGGGTGTAATTCTCAGTATCTGTATTATTCTGTATATATGGACACTGCACAGTACCACTCCTCCTGTCCTGTATACTGGGTGTAATTCTCAGTATCTGTATTATTCTGTGTATATGGACACTGCACAGTACCACTTCTCCTGTCCTGTACACTGGGTGTAATTCTCAGTATCTGTATTATTCTGTATATATGGACACTGCACAGTACCACTCCTCCTGTCCTGTATACTGGGTGTAATTCTCAGCATCTGTATTATTCTGTGTATATGGACACTGCACAGTACCACTTCTCCTGTCCTGTATACTGGGTGTAATTAGCAGTATCTGTATTATTCTGTATATATATACACTGCACAGTACCACTTCTCCTGTCCTGTATACTGGGTGTAATTCTCAGTATATTTTTCTGTATAATGGACAGGGCACAGTACCACTTCTTTTATGTATGTTGTGATTCTAAACATCTTCTCAGAAACCTTAAAATGAAAACTTTGAGCACTTGATGTAATAAGTTCACATTCAACTTTTGAACCCACCTGTAATTGGCTTCGGTCCGTGCAGTCCTGTTGCGTGTTACACGTTGCGTCCTGGTGGTCTCCATCATGTGGAAGTGAAACAATGTGTCGGCTGGTGGACGTCTGATATTAATACGTTGCCATTTCCAGGTCAGAACAGACCTGACACAATTCATTGCTATATTAATATTTCATTATCCATTACAAGGTCAACAAGCAATATCTCCGCACACTGATCGCTGGGACACAGGAGCTTACAATCTAATTTTCCTGCTATAAACGTGCACAAGAAGGTTCTATAGGAAGTCGCTATCCCAAAAATGTGTTTCTTTACTGTTATCTTTACTTTGGGGCACAATTAATTCCATAGATTTCTGCTCAATGACAAGAATCCATCAAAATGGGCCAATGAAGGTGGGACTTACATAGGATGGGTACATGGGGGTTGGGTACAGGGGCTTAGCTATGATGGGTGTAGAGGTAGCTGTCACACCAAGGCCTGAAATAGTCCAAAGGCCCCCTGGCACACGGCAGATGGCGGCCCTGGTACAGATTTTGCAATGGGGCACAGAAGCTTCCAGTTATACATCTGGTTGGGTACTTTAAAAGGTTGAGTACATGAAGTTCAGATACATGAAGGATGGAGAGGTTGGGTACATAAAGGTTACGTTCATAAAGGTCGGGTCCGTGAAGTTTGGACACATCAAGGTTGCGTACATAAATTTTGGCTAGATGAAACTCAGACATATGAAGGTTGATTACATGAAGGTTGGATACATGTAGATTGGGTACATGAAGGTCAGACACATGAAGGTTGGATACATGAAGGCCAGACACATGAAGGTTGGGTACATGAAGGCCAGACACATGAAGGTTGGGTACATGAAGGTCAGACACATGAAGGTTGGCAACATGAAGGCCAGACAAATGAAAGTTAGGTTTGTAAAGGTCAGACATATGGAGGTTGGACGCATTAAGGTCAGACGCATGAAGGTCGGACGCATGAAGGTCAGACGCATGAAGGTCGGACGCATAAAGGTGGGATGCATGAAGGTCGGACGCATGAAGGTCGGACTCATGAAGGTCGGACGCATGAAGGTCGGACTCATGAAGGTCGGACGCATGAATGTCGGACGCATGAATGTTGGACGCATGAAGGTCGGACGCATGAAGGTCGGACACATGAAGGTCAGACACATGAGGGTGGGATCACGCTGCTGGATTTTTGAGTACTTTTCATTACTTTGTTTTTGTTAGTTATATTTTTGTTTTGTTTTTCAGAAGAAAGTGAGAGTGTGGGGGAGCATGATGTTTACCACGAGCTGATGGAGGGCTCTGCCACTAGATCCAGGGCTGCTGGGTAATCACAAAGGTGACCTCTCTCTGTGCCCATTGTGATCATCCTTCCACCCTGTATCGTCACCGATGCCTCAGGAGTAGTGTCCATAGTGAGAAGCCGAGTGCCCATATGTATCTCCTGGGATGTGTGGGAGACCAGAGTGCACCCCAAAAAACACCCGTGATCAGGTAGAACATGCAAGTGCCACAATGATGGTGCCCTGGTCATTACTGATCCGATGACCCCAGTGCTGCCATTCTCACAACATATGCGCTTGGTGTGGGTCCCATTCACATCTTTCCCCACCTTTGGCGCAGGAAAAGCTTCCGGTTCTTTGTTAAAACGTAACCTAAGAGTGGAATCCGTCACCCATAGACGATTTATGTTTAATGTTTACCAGTGACAGGTGCCAAACAGCAGCAAACGTCACCCTCAGGCCCCTATGAAGAAACGTCCCGGGGCATGGGATAGCGGCGTCTACTAGATGATTCCGTGCCTAAAGAACAACAGATAAATCTGCGTACACCAGACGCCAAACGGACGCACTATTGGTCACCATCCGGCTGATGGAGCCTATGGGCATATCTTGCGTGTACGTTGCGAGCGTTCCAGGCGTACATGTTAAACGTGAAATGAATCGGGGCCTCATCATTATACGATCACATCATTTCCACCACTTGCCAGATGACCGTCACCACTTAGGGACCAGCTCCAAGCCGCCATATTTATTATAATCAGGTCAGAGGTCAGAATTGGCGCTTGGTTACTGAAGCATCTGCACCCGGTCATTATACCGCGTCCATCGCTAAATATTTATTGCCTATTCCTTGCCAGAAATGGAGCGGCAGCTGCGAAGCTTCACCCTATAGAGGGCTGTAAAGCGATGAATTCCTCCAGACCGTCTCCCACGACCGTCCCGCCGCCATCGAAGACCTCAATCCCATAAAGATGTATGACCGGAGCCCTATCCCTCATCGTCCCCTCATCGTCCTCCGTCCACCCACAGTGTTCCCGCCTCGATAGGGATTTTTTCCTGCCTCCCTCAGGTCCCCCCCCAACATTCCCATACAATTTGACATGTGGTGTAACAGGGGGCACTTCCTGCCGTGAAGAAAAGCAAAACCAAGAGCCGAGCTGAGGAGCGCTGGATGCAGAACACCCAAGAAGACGCGGCGTGAGATGGAGCTGTAATCCGTTCCATATGACGGCCGGCCAGGCCAAGGGCTGATTACAACATGGAACAAACCCTTTCCCCCTTTTCTTCCCTTCTAAGTGGACACTTGACAACAGTGCGGACTCTTCCAGCGAGCGTGCCCCCGTGCGCCCAGGGAGAGGACTTGGCTCCTGCGCCAACTTCACTTTCACAATAAACTATAGAATGTATTAATGCAAATGCCGATTAAGCAAATTCCTCGGGGCTTCCGGAGGGCGGGGGGTTGGGATGGGATTTTTACTGTTTGGGTTCCAAGAGTTTAATGAAGTCGTCCCGTGTCCCGTTTACTGCACAGAAGGGGTTAAAAAGTGGCAACATGAACACAGTCAAATTCCTATAATCCGTTATTAACAGAACCTAGAAATTCCCGGATTATCAAATGTTATGGATTATTGGACGGTCGTGAGGCAGAGACCTCAGGAAGGAGACCCCAAAATATAACAGGGTCTCATGATTGGGGGTAACTTCTGATTCTTGTTGCGAGATTCCGGAATATCCCAAACACGTGCCGGATTATCGGAATTCCCAGTCTATTGGATGCCAGAGTGAAGGAATTTTACCGTAGTCAGAGATTGCAGCCTTCATGTGGATTTGTTCATTTAATAATGAAAATTCCTTCTTTGTCTTTCCACAAATCCCACCCCGAAAAACTCACTACTGCACCCCAACACCCGCACCAAACCTAACTGGGGTTAAGACCCAAGCGTCAGTCATCTGAGATCCCACAATGCACTGCTACCTGGTAGCAGGAAACAGGCAGAATCTGAATTGTGACTGCAGCTCTGGATGTAACTAGAGCATAATACATGATGTAGAAGCAGAACTGTGACTACAGCTCAGGATGTGACCAGTATAAGTTAATGTAACAGAAGAATAGTGACTGCAGCTCTGTATGTGACTGGAGTATAAGACATGATGTAACAGCAGAATGGTGACTGCAGCTCTGGATGTGACTGGAGTATAAAACATGATGTAACAGAAGAATAGTGACTGCAGCTCTGTATGTGACTGGAGTATAAGACATGATGTAACAGCAGAATTGTGACTGCAGCTCTGGATGTGACTGGAGTATAAGAAAAAGATAAATAATGCAAAATATTGTCAGATTTATTTGATATTTAACCCATGAATTTCTATGTATGAATTGGCACCACGGTTTGTGGATTAGTCCATGTTGATTCCTCGCAGCCGGTCGGGGATCTTCTATTCTCGTTCGCTCCCCGGCTCGTGTTTCGCTGCTGTCAGGTCGTCGGCCATTATTCCAGGTTCCCCGCTGGTAAAACAAGGATTCCGGCTTTCATGTGTAATTGCGCGGCCCCGTGCGTCGCCGCTGTAAGGTGGTCCTGTCCCCGCTCCCTCCCTGCACCAAAGCCTCAGCTCCGACTAAGAACAGAGAATTCCCCTCATTTATTCCTCCACTTCTGGTTTTTCTATTTGTTTTAATTAAATCTCCTTCATATTAAAAATATTAGTGCAGCAAAATGATGAGATTGTAATGAGCCGAGACCCAGGACCGCAGCCCCCGGGGTGACTAGAGGAGGTCGTCTTATGGGGCAGCGCACGGTGAATCCACATTATTTCTATTACCTGCAGCCTAGTGACCCCACAACAAGACCTGAACCCCGTGTCATGCGGGAAAATCCAACATAAAGACGGGGGCATTAACTTCTCTTTATAAACTTTTATGAGAGGAAATCTCCACATTTAGTGAACCCCAGTGTTCAATTTGAATCCTTCCGTGACACCCCCATACCGCTCCCCCCGCATCATGACACCCCCATACTGCTCTCCTCGCATCATGACACTCTCGTACTGCTCCCCCACATCATGACACCCCCGAACTGCTCCCCCATATCATGACACCCCCGTACTGCTCCCCCACCTCATGTCACTCCCGTACTGCTCCCCCACATCATGGCACCCCCATACTGCTCCCCCCACATCATATACTCAGGTGAGGGGCGGGGTCTGGAGAGTGAGATGTCCTGTACTCAGGTGAGGGGCGGGGTCTGGAGAGTGAGATGTCCTGTACTCAGGTGAGGGGTGGGGCCTGGAGAGTGAGATGTCCTGTACTCAGGTGAGGGGCGGGGTCTGGAGAGTGAGATGTCCTGTACTCAGGTGAGGGGCGGGTTCTGGACAGTGAGATGTCCTGTACTCAGGTGAGGGGCGGGGTCTGGAGAGTGAGATGTCCTGTACTCAGGTGAGGGGTGGGGTCTGGAGAGTGAGATGTCCTGTACTCAGGTGAGGGGCGGGGGCCTGGAGAGTGAGATGTCCTGTACTCAGGTGAGGGGCGGGGTCTGGAGAGTGAGATGTCCTGTACTCAGGTGAGGGGCGGGTTCTGGACAGTGAGATGTCCTGTACTCAGGTGAGGGGCGGGGTCTGGACAGTGAGATGTCCTGTACTCAGGTGAGGGGCGGGGGTCTGGAGAGTGAGATGTCCTGTACTCAGGTGAGGGGCGGGGTCTGGAGAGTGAGATGTCTTGTACTCAGGTGAGGGGCGGGGTCTGGAGAGTGAGATGTCCTGTACTCAGGTGAGGGGTGAGGGTCTGGAGAGTGAGATGTCCTGTACTCAGGTGAGAGGCGGGGTCTGGAGAGTGAGATGTCCTGTACTCAGGTGAAGGGCGGGGGTCTGGAGAGTGAGATGTCCTGTACTCAGGTGAAGGGCGGGGTCTGGAGAGTGAGATGTCCTGTACTCAGGTGAGGGGCAGGGGTCTGGAGAGTGAGATGTCCTGTACTCAGGTGAGAGGTGGGGTCTGGAGAGTGAGATCTCCTGTACTCAGGTGAGGGGCGGGGGTCTGGAGAGTGAGATGTCCTGTACTCAGGTGAGAGGCGGGGTCTGGAGAGTGAGATGTCCTGTACTCAGGTGAGGGGCGGGGTCTGGACAGTGAGATGTCCTGTACTCAGTTGAGGGGCGGGGGTCTGGAGAGTGAGATGTCCTGTACTCAGGTGAGGGGCGGGGTCTGGAGAGTGAGATGTCCTGTACTCAGGTGAGGGGCGGGGGCCTGGAGAGTGAGATGTCCTGTACTCAGGTGAGGGGCGGGGTCTGGAGAGTGAGATGTCCTGTACTCAGGTGAGGGCTGAGGGTCTGGAGAGTGAGATGTCCTGTACTCAGGTGAAGGGCGGGGGTCTGGAGAGTGAGATGTCCTGTACTCAGGTGAAGGGCGGGGTCTGGAGAGTGAGATGTCCTGTACTCAGGTGAGGGGCAGGGGTCTGGAGAGTGAGATGTCCTGTACTCAGGTGAGAGGTGGGGTCTGGAGAGTGAGATCTCCTGTACTCAGGTGAGGGGCGGGGGTCTGGAGAGTGAGATGTCCTGTACTCAGGTGAGAGGCGGGGTCTGGAGAGTGAGATGTCCTGTACTCAGGTGAGGGGCGGGGTCTGGACAGTGAGATGTCCTGTACTCAGTTGAGGGGCGGGGGTCTGGAGAGTGAGATGTCCTGTACTCAGGTGAGGGGCGGGGGTCTGGAGAGTGAGATGTCCTGTACTCAGGTGAGGGGCGGGTTCTGGAGAGTGAGATGTCCTGTACTCAGGTGAGGGGCGGGGGTTTGGACAGTGAGATGTCCTGTACTCAGATGAGGGGCGGGGTCTGGAGAATGAGATGTCCTGTACTCAGGTGAGGGGCGGGGTCTGCAGAGTGAGATGTCCTGTACTCAGGTAAGGGGCGGGGTCTGGAGAGTGAGATGTCTTGTACTCAGGTGAGGGGCGGGCTCTGGAGAGTGAGATGTCCTGTACTCAGGTGAGGGGCGAGGGTCTGGAGAGTGAGATGTCCTGTACTCAGGGGAGGGGCGGGGGTCTGGAGAGTGAGATGTCCTGTACTCAGGTGAGAGGCGGGGTCTGGAGAGTGAGATGTCCTGTACTCAGGTGAGGGGCGGGGTCTGGACAGTGAGATGTCCTGTACTCAGTTGAGGGGCGGGGGTCTGGAGAGTGAGATGTCCTGTACTCAGGTGAGGGGCGGGGTCTGGAGAGTGAGATGTCCTGTACTCAGGTGAGGGGCGGGGGCCTGGAGAGTGAGATGTCCTGTACTCAGGTGAGGGGCGGGGTCTGGAGAGTGAGATGTCCTGTACTCAGGTGAGGGCTGAGGGTCTGGAGAGTGAGATGTCCTGTACTCAGGTGAAGGGCGGGGGTCTGGAGAGTGAGATGTCCTGTACTCAGGTGAGAGGTGGGGTCTGGAGAGTGAGATGTCCTGTACTCAGGTGAGGGGCGGGGGTCTGGAGAGTGAGATGTCTTGTACTCAGGTGAGGGGCGGGCTCTGGAGAGTGAGATGTCCTGTACTCAGGTGAGGGGCGAGGGTCTGGAGAGTGAGATGTCCTGTACTCAGGGGAGGGGCGGGGGTCTGGAGAGTGAGATGTCCTGTACTCAGGTGAGAGGTGGGGTCTGGAGAGTGAGATGTCCTGTACTCAGGTGAGAGGCGGGGTCTGGAGAGTGAGATGTCCTGTACTCAGGTGAGAGGCGGGGTCTG
This sequence comes from Rhinoderma darwinii, assembly GCF_050947455.1. Classification (NCBI taxonomy): domain Eukaryota; kingdom Metazoa; phylum Chordata; class Amphibia; order Anura; family Rhinodermatidae; genus Rhinoderma; species Rhinoderma darwinii. The sequence goes on from NW_027463970.1 coordinate 99,309, forward strand.
GAGAGTGAGATGTCCTGTACTCAGGTGAGGGGCAGGTTCTGGAGAGTGAGATGTCCTGTACTCAGGTGAGGGGCGGGGGTCTGGAGAGTGAAATGTCCTTTACTCAGGTGAGGGGCGGGGGTCTGGAGAGTGAGATGTCCTGTACTCAGGTGAGGGGCGGGGGCCTGGAGAGTGAGATGTCCTGTACTCAGGTGAGGGGCGGGGTCCTGAGAGTGAGATGTCCTGTACTCAGGTGAGAGGTGGGGTCTGGAGAGTGAGATGTCCTGTACTCAGGTGAGGGGCGGGGTCTGGAGAGTGAGATGTCCTGTACTCAGGTGAGAGGCGGGGTCTGGAGAGTGAGATGTCCTGTACTCAGGTGAGGGGCGGGGTCTGGAGAGTGAGATGTCCTGTACTCAGGTGAGGGGCGGGGGCCTGGAGAATGAGATGTCCTGTACTCAGGTGAGGGGTGGGGTCTGGAGAGTGAGATGTCCTGTACTCAGGTGAGAGGCGGGGTCTGGAGAGTGAGATGTCCTGTACTCAGGTGAGGGGCGGGGTCTGGAGAGTGAGATGTCCTGTACTCAGGTGAGGGGCGGGGGCCTGGAGAGTGAGATGTCCTGTACTCAGGTGAGGGGCGGGGTCTGGAGAGTGAGATGTCCTGTACTCAGGTGAGGGGCGGGGTCTGGAGAGTGAGATGTCCTGTACTCAGGTGAGAGGCGGGGTCTGGAGAGTGAGATGTCCTGTACTCAGGTGAGGGGCGGGGTCTGGAGAGTGAGATGTCCTGTACTCAGGTGAGGGGCGGGGGCCTGGAGAGTGAGATGTCCTGTACTCAGGTGAGGGGCGGGGTCTGGAGAGTGAGATGTCCTGTACTCAGGTGAGAGACGGGGTCTGGAGAGTGAGATGTCCTGTACTCAGGTGAGGGGCGGGGTCTGGAGAGTGAGATGTCCTGTACTCAGGTGAGGGGCGGGGGCCTGGAGAGTGAGATGTCGTGTACTCAGGTGAGGGGCGGGGTCTGGACAGTGAGATGTCCTGTACTCAGGTGAGGGGCGGGGTCTGGACAGTGAGATGTCCTGTACTCAGGTGAGGGGCGGGGGTCTGGAGAGTGAGATGTCCTGTACTCAGGTGAGGGGCGGGGTCTGGAGAGTGAGATGTCCTGTACTCAGGTGAGGGGCGGGGGTTTGGACAGTGAGATGTCCTGTACTCAGGTGAGGGGCGGGTTCTGGAGAATGAGAAGTCCTGTACTCAGGTGAGGGGCGGGGTCTGGAGAGTGAGATGTCCTGTACTCAGGTGAGGGGCGGGGTCTGGAGAGTGAGATGTCTTGTACTCAGGTGAGGGGCGGGGTCTGGAGAGTGAGATGTCCTGTACTCAGGTGAGGGGTGAGGGTCTGGAGAGTGAGATGTCCTGTACTCAGGTGAGGGGTGAGGGTCTGGAGAGTGAGATCTCCTGTACTCAGGTGAGGGGCGGGGGTCTGGAAAGTGAGATGTCCTGTACTCAGGTGAGAGGCGGGGTCTGGAGAGTGAGATGTCCTGTACTCAGGTGAGGGGCAGGTTCTGGAGAGTGAGATGTCCTGTACTCAGGTGAGGGGCGGGGGTCTGGAGAGTGAGATGTCCTTTACTCAGGTGAGGGGCGGGGGCCTGGAGAGTGAGATGTCCTGTACTCAGGTGAGGGGCGGGGTCCTGAGAGTGAGATGTCCTGTATTCAGGTGAGAGGTGGGGTCTGGAAAGTGAGATGTCCTGTACTCAGGTGAGAGGTGGGGTCTGGAGAGTGAGATTTCCTGTACTCAGGTGAGGGGCGGGGTCTGGAGAGTGAGATGTCCTGTACTCAGGTGAGGGGCGGGGTCTGGAGAGTGAGATGTCCTGTACTCAGGTGAGGGGTGGGGTCTGGAGAGTGAGATGTCCTGTACTCAGGTGAGGGGCAGGGGTCTGGAGAGTGAGATGTCCTGTACTCAGGTGAGAGGCGGGGTCTGGAGAGTGAGATGTCCTGTACTCAGGTGAGGGGCGGGGTCTGGACAGTGAGATGTCCTGTACTCAGGTGAGGGGCGGGGTCTGGAGAGTGAGATGTCCTGTACTCAGGTGAGGGGCGGGGGTCTGGAGAGTGAAATGTCCTGTACTCAGGTGAGGGGCGGGGGTCTGGAGTGTGAGATGTCCTGTAGTCAGGTGAGGGGCGGGGGCCTGGAGAGTGAGATCTCCTGTACTCAGGTGAGGGGTGAGGGTCTGGAGAGTGAGATGTCCTATACTCAGGTGAGGGGCGGGGGCCTGGAGAGGGAGATCTCCTATACTCAGGTGAGGGGCGGGGGCCTGGAGAGTGAGATCTCCTCTACTCAGGTGAGGGGCAGGGTCTGGAGAGTGAGATGTCCTGTACTCAGGTGAGGGGCGGGGTCTGGAGAGTGAGATGTCCTGTACTCAGGTGAGGGGCGGGGGTCTTGAGAGTGAAATGTCCTGTACTCAGGTGAGGGGCGGGGTCTGGAGAGTGAGATGTCCTGTACGCAGGTGAGGGGCGGGGGCCTGGAGAGTGAGATGTCCTGTACTCAGGTGAGGGGCGGGGGTCTGGCGTGTGAGATGTCCTGTAGTCAGGTGAGGGGCGGGGGCCTGGAGAGTGAGATCTCCTGTACTCAGGTGAGGGGTGAGGGTCTGGAGAGTGAGATGTCCTGTACTCAGGTGAGGGGCGGGGTCTGGAGAGTGAGATGTCCTGTACTCAGGTGAGGGGCGGGGGTCTGGAGTGTGAGATGTCCTGTAGTCAGGTGAGGGGCGGGGGCCTGGAGAGTGAGATCTCCTGTACTCAGGTGAGGGGTGAGGGTCTGGAGAGTGAGATGTCCTGTAATCAGGTGAGGGGCGGGGTCTGGAGAGTGAGATGTCCTATACTCAGGTGAGGGGCGGGGGCCTGGAGAGGGAGATCTCCTATACTCAGGTGAGGGGCGGGGGCCTGGAGAGTGAGATCTCCTGTACTCAGGTGAGGGGCGGGGTCTGGAGAGTAAGATGTCCTGTACTCAGGTGAGGGGCGGGGGTCTGGAGTGTGAGATGTCCTGTAGTCAGGTGAGGGGCGGGGGCCTGGAGAGTGAGATCTCCTGTACTCAGGTGAGGGGTGAGGGTCTGGAGAGTGAGATGTCCTGTACTCAGGTGAGGGGTGGGGTCTGGAGAGTGAGATGTCCTGTACTCAGGTGAGGGGCGGGGGCCTGGAGAGTGAGATCTCCTGTACTCATGTGAGGGGCGGGGGCCTGGAGAGTGAGATCTCCTATACTCAGGTGAGGGGCGGGGGCCTGGAGAGTGAGATCTCCTGTACTCAGGTGAGGGGCGGGGGTCTGGAGTGTGAGATGTCCTGTAGTCAGGTGAGGGGCGGGGGCCTGGAGAGTGAGATCTCGTGTACTCAGGTGAGGGGTGAGGGTCTGGAGAGTGAGATGTCCTGTACTCAGGTGAGGGGTGGGGTCTGGAGAGTGAGATGTCCTGTACTCAGGTGAGGGGAGGGGCCTGGAGAGTGAGATGTCCTGTACTCAGGTGAGGGGCGGGGTCTGGAGAGTGAGATCTCCTGTACTCAGGTGAGGGGCGGGGGCCTGGAGAGTGAGATGTCCTGTATTCAGGTGAGGGGCGGGGTCTGGAGAGTGAGATGTCCTGTACTCAGGTGAGGGGCGGGGGCCTGGAGAGTGAGATGTCCTGTACTCAGGTGAGGGGTGGGGTCTGGAGAGTGAGATGTCCTGTACTCAGGTGAGGGGAGGGTTCTGGAGAGTGAGATGTCCTGTACTCAGGTGAGACGTGGGGTCTGGAGAGTGAGATGTCCTGTACTCAGGGGAGGGGTGAGGGTCTGGAGAGTGAGATGTCCTGTACTCAGGTGAGGGGCGGGGTCTGGAGAGTGAGATGTCCTGTACTCAGGTGAGGGGCGGGTTCTGGAGAGTGAGATGTCCTGTACTCAGGTGAGACGTGGGGTCTGGAGAGTGAGATGTCCTGTACTCAGGGGAGGGGTGAGGGTCTGGAGAGTGAGATGTCCTGTACTCAGGTGAGGGGCGGGGGACTGGAGAGTGAGATGTCCTGTACTCAGGTGAGGGGCGGGGTCTGGAGAGTGAGATGTCCTGTACTCAGGTGAGGAGCGGGTTCTGGAGAGTGAGATGTCCTGTACTCAGGTGAGACGTGGGGTCTGAAGAGTGAGATGTCCTGTACTCAGGTGAGAGGCGGGGTCTGGAGAGTGAGATCTCCTGTACTCAGGTGAGGGGCGGGTTCTGGAGAGTGAGATGTCCTGTACTCAGGTGAGACGTGGGGTCTGGAGAGTGAGATGTCCTGTACTCAGGTGAGGAGTGGGGTCTGGAGAGTGAGATCTCCTGTACTCAGGTGAGGGGCGGGGGCCTGGAGAGTGAGATGTCCTGTACTCAGGTGAGGGGCGGGGGCCTGGAGAGTGAGATGTCCTGTACTCAGGTGAGGGGCGGGGCCTGGAGAGTGAGATGTCCTGTACTCAGGTGAGGGGCGGGGGCCTGGAGAGTGAGATGTCCTGTACTCAGGTGAGGGGCGGGGGCCTGGAGAGTGAGATGTCCTGTACTCAGGTGAGGGGCGGGGCCTGGAGAGTGAGATGTCCTGTACTCAGGTGAGACGTGGGGTCTGGAGAGTGAGATGTCCTTTACTCAGGTGAGGGGCAGGGGTCTGGAGAGTGAGATGTCCTGTACTCAGGTGAGGGGTGAGGCTCTGGAGAGTGAGATGTCCTGTACTCAGGTGAGGGGTGAGGGTCTGGAGAGTGAGAGGCTGGCCCTGCGCTGTGAGTTTATCGTCTTGGGCTGTGTGTGGGCCCGCGGCCGGCCCTGCGCTGTGAATTTATCGTCTTCGGTGAGATCTAGGCGATGAGGCGGCTGCGTGAAGAGCTCTCACTCTGAAATGAGACCCAGATGTTTCTCGAGCCGCTATCAAAATCACAACTTCTATTTGTTTTGCTCCAGGTCACGACCGGTTGAGTCATTTGAAGTTGTGCGCCGTGTTGGTCGGGTCCTGCAGTTGCGCGGCTCAGAAGACAGGGGGAGCCACAGTGTAATCCGACCGGAGTCACACCAAAAAGGGCATTAATGTGATTGAATCAAATCCTTGTGGTTTGTGGAGTCATAACTCAATGTAAATGGCTGCAGAGATGAAAGGCGACGCATCGCGGGCTACAACGAGTCACCATGATGGAATCTCACATATAGAGACGTCTCCTCCTGCGCTGCGTGGCGTTAACACAACTCCATTGGTCTGTCGCCTTTTACTGCTCTGTCCTGACTCTACCCCGATGGCACGTCGGGGGAAAAAAGGATCGGGCATGCTGGATTTCACTATACCTGGTCCAGTGTTCTTACAGGAGATAAGGGGTGTCCGGGGGAGATAAGGGGTGTGCGGGGAGATAAGGGGTGTTCGGGGGGAGATAAGGGGTGTCCTGTGGAGATAAGAGGTGTCTGTGGGAGATAAGAGGTTTCTGGGGGAGATAAGAGGTGTCTGGGGGAGATAAGGGGTGTCTGGGGGAGATAAGAGGTGTCTGGGGGAGATAAGAGGTGTCTGTGGGAGATAAGAGGTGTCTGGGGGAGATAAGAGGTGTCTGTGGGAGATAAGGGGTGTCTGGGGGAGATAAGAGGTGTCTGGGGGAGATAAGATGTGTCTAGGGGAGATAAGGGGTGTCTGGGGGAGATAAGGGGTGTCTTCCCAATGAGAACACAAGCACACTCGGGCACGGCCGTGTATGGGTAGAGGGTCGGGAGGAGTAGCAGTCGGTCGGCCGATGGAGTATTTGTTCAACCGCTATGTGGTGTGTATGGTCACTTTAAGACCTGTCAGTTGGACAAAGTGTCACAATTCTCCAGCATAAAGTCTCCAAAGACCTGGCACACTTGTTTACATCCAGAAAACCCATCCTAATACATTTCACAGCTGAGGGTTTGTTACAATGTATCCATCCATCATAGGCAATCCTCTGTGAGCTAAACATCTTTGACACCAGGCTGATACATTTTACCTGCACTGATACATTGTAACCAACAGGAGAAGATATTTGTGCTGCTGATGTGTTCAGATCAGAGAGGATTGTCTACACTGATACATTGCAACAAACCCTCAGCTGTAAAAAGTACTAGGTCAGGACAGACTATCATGCTCTGGATATAAAGAAGAATCTTCCGATGTTATAGGATGAAACAATGGATGTCAGGGTGATTGACTCTCCGGTCAGCTGATATCGGGCCCGGTGTAATGGAGACGGCGACTGGTTCCTGCTGTGACATGAGTGACTGGGAACAGATGGACCGGTGTCAGCGATGATTAAAAGCTTCAGGGAAATGTGACCAATAGGTGTAAAGAAAGGCCCGGCGCCATGTGCGCCATAAAACGCTGCCCGCCCCGTCCTGTCCATATAAATCTTCATATTGTAACAGAATAAGCCCCAGCGCCCCCTCCACCCTCGCCAGCTTAGGTTTCACAGGTGAGAATCACAGGGCGGAGGGGTCTGCGGCTGCCACTGACATCCATGAGATGCCCCTGACGCCAATTAACCTTTTCATTGCTGAAAGAACAACCAATAACAGTTAATAATAATAACAATGCAGGTTAACGGGGAATCCAAACGTAATAGTGTCATAAAAGGGAGACGATTACATGATGGAGAAGTAGTGCCGCGAGATTATGTTATAATGACATTGCTGCGGAAACGACCACATTCAGATGAAATAACGGATTTTCATTGGCAGAAATTTCTGCACCGGGGGGGAGCAAATTAGGTCAAGTGGTCAGGGGGTGAACACCTGGACTGAATCATGGAGATAAGAAGATCAGGGGAGGGGGTTCTGGGGTTGAATCCACCTGGTAAATAACAGATGTTGAACACTTGGAATCCCCCGATACATAAGAGGCGGCTGATCCTATAAGAAGTCATCCCGGGGCTTACACACGACGTCTCAATCACTTCATGAACTCCAGTCAAAATGGGAAGAACGTCCACAAGACATTAAATGTTACTGGTCGTGATAAGGAGACGACTTCTCTGCATCAAGAACGAGAACCACGTGAATAGAATGGCAGAAGTGCAGTATGGACTGACACACAGGCAGAACAGTCAGTAAGATGGGACGTCAGCGGGATAAATCTAACTGTATATTACAATGCACATTACATGCCATTCAGGGTCAGTGGAGAGCTTAGTGACAACCTATGTGGACGCTGCCACGTGCATAGTGACCCCTAATGGGCATCCAGACCTGGAGAGAAGATCTGCTGGTCATAAAAAGCAGGGAGAATGGGACCAAGCAGAGAAATGAGAAGTGGGACCCTCTGACGGGACAGATAGTGGGGGCAGTTACCCAACAAATTGTCCCCCACAAAGCCCGAGGATAGACGGGGGTTGGGGTGAGGGTCAGCCGCAGTGGGTTCCGGCCTGTAGGTCCCGAGTCTGTGGAGCTGTGAGTATTGGGATGTCCCATAATGTCCTCTGTCAACATGACAACACTGATTAACCTTCTCCTCAACACTCAATGGACTCTCTCCAGAGACTACAGGACCCCTCAAGAAACTCAACTAACAAGGGCCGGGGGGCCGCCGGGGGCCATATCTTTATTGTTACAATCTTTCTGCAGCTTGTCTACATTGTTTCTTCTCTTAAA